>NC_091440.1:123751361-124001361 GCF_964237555.1 Oryctolagus cuniculus | reverse complement strand
ACTTTAGCATTTTCTCCAGTCTTAGTAAGGTATAATTGACAAGTAATCATTGTATATTTGAAGGGTCTTCATAAATTTCATGAAAATCATACATTAAACTTTAATTCCATTTTTCTACCAATAAGTACTCTTGTATTTCTGGTTTATAATGTGTGTTGATATGTGTATACATCGTGAAATGATTAAATCAGACATCAAGCTAATTAATACGTCCATTGCCTACCTACTTACCATATTTTTGTGGTGAGAGAGTTTATGATGTACTCGCAGAAGTTTTAAAGTATGAAATAAATTACTTGTAGTCACCATGCGGTGCGGTAGATCTCCAGAATTCACTCATCCTAACTGAAATTTCGTGCCCTTAGACTTAAAACTTCTCAGTTACATGCATTTTAAGTTGATAGCAACTTAACTTAGACCACAAACAGAACTATACTTTAGCTTCCCCTTTCCACATTTTTGTTACTGATGTCCCAATTTATGTCTTGTATTCATTAATACGTGATTATTGTTATAGTTACGATTGTAGTCTTCTGAATTTGACTATAATCTTTGCTGTGAGTTTTAAACATTCATATGTTTTCATATTATTAGTTACTGTCCTTTAATTTCAACCCAAGGACATCACCTTTGCTTTTCTTGTTAGGCAGGTTTAGTGGTGATGAACTCTCCAGCTTTGTTTGTCTAGGAAACTCCTTATTTCTCCTTCATGTCTAAAGGACAGTCTTGCTGGATATCGTGTTCCTGGTTGGAAGTTTTTTCTTTTAGCATCTTCAGTATATTATCCCACTCTCTCTTGGCCTCCAAGGTTTCTGCTGAGAAATCTACTGATAATCTTTGGGAAATTTCCTTGTATGTGATGAACTACTTTTCTCTTGTTGCTTTAAAAATTCACTTTGACTTTTGAGAATTTGATTTATTTTGTGTCAGTATTTATCTCTTAATATTTAATCTATTGGGATTTTTTTGGGCTTCATGGATTGGGATGTTTGATTTTTCCTCTAGATTTAGGAAGTTTTCTGTCATTATATCTTGATTTTTTTATAAGATTTATTTAGTTGAAAGGTAAAATTGCAGAGAGAGAATCTTCCTTCTGCTGATTGACTCCTGAAGTGGCTGCAAAAGCCTGGGCTGGGCCAAGCCAAAGTCAAGAGCCAGGACCTCTGTCTGGATCTCCCATGTGGTTGCAGGGGCCCAAGCACTTGGGCTGTCTTCTGCTGCTTTCCCAGACACATTAGCAGGAAGCTGGATTGGAAGTGGGCAGCCAAGACTCTACCCAGTGCTCACATGGATGTTGGTGTTGTAGATGGTGGCTTAACCCTCTATGCCATGACACTTGGCCACTGTCATTACTTCTTTAAGCTTTCTGCTCTGTTCTCTTTCTCTGCTCCTCTGGTATCCCATATGTTGTTTCGTTTGATGGTATCCTGTAGGCCTGTTGGCTTTCTTTACTCTTTTTATTATTTATTTATTTTGATAGGCAGAGTTAGACAGTGAGAGAGAGAGAGAGACAGAGAGAAAGGTCTTCCTTCCATTGGTTTACCCCCCAAATGGCTGCTACTGCCAGTGCGCTGTGCTGATCTGAAGCCAGGAGCCAGGTACTTCCTCCTGGTCTCCCATATGGGTGCAGGGCCCAAGCACTTGGGCCATCCTCCACTGCCCTCCCGGGCCACAGCAGAGCTGGACTGGAAGAGGAGCAACTGGGACAAGATTCGGCACCCCAACCAGGACTAGAACCCGGAGTACCGGTGCCACAGGTGGAGGATTAGCCTAGTGAGCCGTGGCACTGGCCAATAATTTCTAATTATTTGTCTTTGTGCTCACTTTCTATAGCTTGATTAACTGCTATTGAAGCTTATACAACTATTTAGTGAAGATACTGGTTTTTTTTTAATATTTATTTTATTTATTTGAAAGATAGAGTTACAGAGAGAGGTGGAGACAGAGAAAGAGGGGTCTTCCATCCACTGGTTCATTTCCCAAATGGTCACAATGGCTGGAGCTGAGATGATCAGAAGCCAGGGGCCAGGAGCTTCCTCTAGGTCTCTGACATGGGTGCAGGGGCCCAGGGACTTGGGCCATCCTCCACTGCTTTCCCAGGTGCATTAGTAGGGAGCTGGATTGCAAGTGGAGTATCCAGGACTCAAACTGGCGCCGATACAGGATGCTGGTGCTGCAGGCCAGGGGTTTAACGCACTGTACCACAGCACTGGCCACAATACTACGTTCTTTTTTTTTGGACAGGCAGAGTAGACAGTGAGAGAGACAGAGAGAAAGGTCTTCCTTTTTCTGTTGGTTCACCCCCTAATGGCTGCTGTGGCCGGCGCACCGCGCTGATCCAAAGCCAGGAGCCAGGTGCTTCTCCTGGTCTCCAATGCGGGTGCAGGGCCCAAGCACTTGGGCCATCCTCCACTGCACTCCCTGGCCACAGCAGAGAGCTGGCCTGGAAGAGAAGCAACCGGGACTGAATCCGGCGCCCCGACCGAGACTAGAACCTGGGGTGCCGGCGACACAGGTGGAGGATTTGCCTATTGAACTGTGGCGCTGGCCGATACTGTGTTCTTAAATTGCAGAATTTCTCTTTGCTTCTTTTTATGGTTTCTGTTTCATGGATGAAATTTTAATTTTGCATGTGCATTTTTTCCTTCTGATTTTATTTGGTTGTCAATCTGTTTTCTCCTGTAGCTCCTGAGCTTCTTGATGGTAATTGTTTTGAATGCTTTGTCAGACTGTTCATATATATCTAGTTCTTCAGGGTCAGTCATTTCTGTTTATTTGTTCTTGTGGTGGTGCTATGTTTCCCTGATTTTTTATGATCATAGTGGCTTTGCATTGGTGTTTGTGCATTTTAGTAATCAGGCATCTATTCCAATCTTTACAGATTGGTTTTGACAATGGAATCCCTTCACTGTCAGTTGATCCAGAAATTCTAGGTTTGCTGTTTGGTTGAGTTTTTGAGTGTGATTGTCTGTTGTCTGAGTTCATGCAGACTGGCCTATAGCCTCTTTTTATAGAATTCACCTATAGCTTGGGTCCCTGGAGATGGACATGGAACCTGTGACTGCAGGAGCTGGTCTGAAGACTAATCTTCTCTGGGCTGGACTGGTGCTGGATGGGCCTTGAGCATGAGTTCACAGGGCCATCCTGAATCCTTCATAGAAGTGGTCCTGAATTTTGGATTTGTTGGGGGGTAGCGTGGTGCCTAAGGCTTTGGGGGCTGGCCTCATTGCCATCAATCCATGCATTTTACCAGACAACCAAGGCCTATGGCACATCCATTCTAGGGTATTTCTCTATGAGTAACATTGCTAGATCTTAGGGAATATGTATTTTTACAGTACTACTAGGAAACCATCTGTCTCTCCATTCCAACACATAGAAACTGCCGCAGAACACAGACAATAATGTGAATGACTGTTTTCTTAGTTTTTCAAAGGATGGTCCATATCCAGCCCATTATAGAAAGCTAGGAGAGGAGCTGATTAATTGTATATAATGGATCCATTAGGACTTCAAGGTTTATTTCTCTCCTGGAACCACACTGCTGGCATTCAGTTCTTTGTTGGCCTACTGGGAACCTCTTTCCTGTTCTGAATGGAGTTAGACTGATTGGTTCTTACATCCTGACTTTGCTGCTTACTAAAGTGTGACTTTGAGGAATTGCTGTACTTCATTTTGTTGGATATACAGTGGTGATATCAATCTCATGAGGTTATTTGGAAATTAAGTAAAATAATTTGTGTAAAGCAGCTAGTACAGTTATTGGCACTGGGACTTACTTTGTTCCTCACTCTTACTCTTCTTTTCTTCGCCCATCATAAAGGGTCCTGGCCAACATCCATGCAACAAAAGACAGAAAAACAAAGAAAAAGCCTAATTAGTTTATTAAGATGCATGTGTACACAGAGGTCATGCAACACGTGAGACTCAGAGAACAGACTAGCAGGTCGAAGCTTTAATACCCTCTTCACTGGGGAAAGGAAAGTGGGAGAGGGCCCGTGAGCCACTTTAAAAGGGTGGTAAATGATTTTTAGGGGAAATCGATGAGTCCAGAGAACACACAGTGGCCTGGGGGTGGATGTTGAGGCTTCCGGTCTGATGCTACATCCTATGTCAGAGCACCTGGGTTCTGTTTGTTTCCATGACTCCTGACTGAAGCTCCTTGCTGATGCGGATGCTGGGAGGCAGTGATGGCAGCTCTGGTAGCTGGGTCATGGCCACCCCTGCGTGGGGGACCTGGATTGAGTTCTTAGTTCCTGGCTTCAGCCTGGTCTAGCCCTGGCCATGGTAGGTATTTGAGGAGGAAACCAGAAGATGGCATCTCTGTCTTTCTCCCTGTCTCTCAAATAAATGCAATGACCTGGGAAAGAGTTCCCTGGGTGTGGTGTTTGATTTTTCAGTCTCTCCCTTGTGATGTGAGTTTAATCTTCCTTGGTTAATAATATTGCAGTCGGAAGGTTTGAAGGCAACTTGGTCCCCTTTGGAGGATCAGGTCTTTAAGCAGATGAGGAAACATCGGAGAGGACTCTCCCTGGGCTTTGGAAGAGAAAAAGGTTTGGAGAATGGAGAGGGGGGAGCCAGGGCAGGTCGGAGAGACCTGGGTGTGGAGGTTCTTTCTCCTGCTGTGCATGCCGGAGAGCCACACTTTTTTTCTGTGCCCCAATGCTGTATTTCTTGAAATGCTGAGATTTGTCTTTTCAAATTTTTTATTTGTTTATTTTCATTTCCTTTAAAATGAAAGGTAGATAGACAGAGAGCAAGAGACAGATGGAATGAAATCTTGAATCTGCTGTTTCGCTTCTCAAATGCTGGCCGACAGTCAGAGCTAGACCAAACCAGAGGCAGGGGCCAGGAACTCCATCCAGGTCTCCTCATTGATGGCAGGGGCCCAAGGAGTTGAGGCATTACCTGCTGTCTCCCAGGGTGCACATTAACAGGAGGCTGGAATCAGGGAGAGCCAGGACTCGGCCAGGGACTCCATGTAATGGAGGAGTCCCAAGCAACCTTTTGACCAATGGGTCAAATGCCTTTGCTGAGAGGGTTTTATTTTTTTTTTTTAAGGTAAAGGCACACTAGCAGAGGTGGGGGGAGGGGAAGGGGTGTGTGTATGGTGTGTGTGGGGGTGGGGTTTGGAAAGAGAGAGATATCTTCCATCCTCTGGTTCACTGCCCAGATGGCTGCAATGGCTGGGCTGGGTAAGGCTAAAGTCCAACCCTGGAACTCCATCTGGTCTCCCACATGGGTGACAGGTGCCCAGGTCCTTGGGCCATCTTGCATTGCCTTCCCAGGTTCATCTGCAGGGAGCTGGATTGGACGCAGAGCAGCCAGAATGGGCACCAGCGCTCTGACTGGGCAGGCTGGTGCTGGTGTTGCAAGCGGCTGCGTAATCCACTGTGCCACAGCATCTGCCCTGAGAGTTTTTAACTTCATCTTTATTACTGTAATGTAGTCGTGGGTCGATTCTGTGAACCTCCACACTGCCCTTAATTTCATTTTTCGGACCTCGCTGCAGCTTAGTGCAAGAGTTATCACTGAGCACTGGCAGCTCTGGAGAAGGTGATGCGGAGGTTACTTGCCGAAAGATATGCTTTCAGCATCCTTGTTACACCCTTCTACAGTTCTGCTTTGCTGCCTCTAGTAACACTTTGCTCCTGCCTGAGTTTGTGTGCCAGCTCCAAGTACAGTATTTCTGCATTGAATTTGTCTAGATTTGCTTGATGTTTGCAAAGCCAGGGTAATTTCCTTACATAAGACATAATTTATGATAGAATGACACCTCATAATTTAAATAATACGGAGGAAAGACCAACAGTTACATACTGCATTTACCTTGTAAAGAGCCTGCTGTGATGAGAATAAGAATGGCTTTTAGAGCATCGCTGAGCTTGCTACTACGTCATGATTACATGGACTCAGGAAAAAAACTACTCATTTGAATCTGATTTCAAATACAACACAAGGTAGAGCCCTGTAAGTGAAGTTTAAAAGAGCAGGTGTCTGGTTACTAAGAAAAGGAAATTCGTACTGTAGTTGTGTGTTTGCTTGAGTAATGGAGATGGCCCAGTGGCCTTTATCTGTGCAGGGTGGTTCCTTTGTAAATCAAAAAAAAAAAAAAAAATTTGAGAGGACCGGCACTGTGGCTTAGTGTGTTAAGCCTTTGGCCGTGGCCCTGGCTTCCCATATGGGTGCCCATTCAGGTCCAGGCTGCTCCTGTTCGAGTTCAGCTCTCTCCTAATGGCCTGGGAAAGCAGCAGAAGATGGCCCAAATGTTTGGGCCCCTGTATCCACATGGGAGACCTGGAAGAAGCTCCTGGCTTCGGGTTGGCCCAGCTCTGGCCATTGTGGCCATTTGGGGGAGTGAACTAGTGAATGGAAGACCTCTTTTTCCGTCTCTCTCTCTCTCTGTGTAACTCTACCTCTCAAATAAATAAATAAAATTTTTAAAAAATTTCAAGGGAGGGAATGAGAAAGGGATAGAGGGGTTGGAAGGGAGGAAGAGAGAGAGAGAGAAAGAGAGAGAAAGAAGAAGGATCTCCTATCCACTGGTTCACTCCCCAGATGCTCACAACAGCTGGGTCAGGCCAAATCCGGGAGCCAGGAACTCAGTCTAGATGGCAGGAACCTGACTGCTTGAGCCTGCCACCTGCAAGGCTGCACATTAACAGGCAGCTGGTATTCGGAGTGGAGCTCAGACTCTATCCCAGGCACTCCAGTGTGGGATGCAGGTATCCCACGCAACCTAACAGCTGTACCAGACGCCCTCCCTACAGTGTTTTTCTTGATAGCTGAGAATTTGTGTGCATCTGTCATCTATTTATCTCCTATAGTTTTTCTTTCATTTATTTCTACCCTGTTTCTGCCCTCCTGGTACCCGCATTTGGCTTCTTGGGGAAGACTGAGTCCTAGCTTGGATGTGAGCCATAGAGAACCAATAACCTATTGTTGTTTCAAAAATTTCTAAGTTATATTTTATAACTTTTTGTATTTCCATTGGTATTTAAGAAGAAAATATGAAGTAAGATGATGGCCAATTTCATTTGAACTGAGGAGAATATAAAAAATCCTTGAACATATTCACGTGCCCAGTGCTAATTGGTACCACAGACTCTTGAGTGATGGCCATGGAGGCTGCAGTTTTAGTGCAATTTGGAACTCAGTAGGACAGTTTGCCCGCAGGATCTGAAGCCTGTCCTGCCTGGAGCTGCTTCTTCCGGTGTGCTCTGTTCCAGTCAGTGGCTTTGTATACTGGCTGGTGTCTTAACTGAACCATTACAGTGCTGGAACTTTTCAAAGCCATTGTGGCTAGGAGGACTACGGAAAGGCTGGTGTTAACATTAGGAATCCCTCAAGTAAAGGCCATTGATCCGGACAAAATTAATCAGATAAGAAACAGTTGAAAAGCAAAACAGACCACAAGTAATGTAGGAGGAAGAATCAACGTTAACAAGCCTGTAATACACACTAGGTTGTTACTTCTAAATTCTCCTATGTGATGGGTCTTTTGCAACTTGGTAAAGGAGATATCAGTGTGTGTTTATATATGTATATATATATATTTAAAATATTTATTTATTTAGCTGAAAGGTAGAGTTACAGAGAGAAGAGAGGGAGAGACAGATCTTCCATCTGCTGGTTCACTTCCCAAATGGCTTCAGTGGCTGGAGCTGGGCCAGACTGAAGCCAGGCCTGGAGCTTTGTCTGGGTCTCCCATGTGAGTGCAGGAGCCCAAGCACTTTGGCCATCTTTTGCTGCTTCCCCAGATGCATTAGAAGGGAGCTGGATTGGAAGTAGAGCAGCTGGGAATTGAATCTGTGTCCATATGGGATGCTGGCACCACAGAGGCAGTTTAACCCTCTATGCCACATCACCGGACCCAGATGTCAGTGTATGTTAAATGAGTGCTTAAGATATACTTTTATATGTCTAATTAAGGAAGGTAGAAGATTAGAGGTGTGAAAATGAAAAATAAGAAAGGTGGTGAAAGGGATTAGGAAGGGCTCACCTGGTGACAGAAAGGGCTAGAGACAGGGGAGAGAGCCGTGGGAGGCAGAGGAGGCAGGAGACCTAGCCTGGGTTGGTAAATGGAACACTTTTCTCCAGAATCAAATGCTAGCATCTATTATTAGCCTTTGGATTCTAATGAATGCTTAAGTAATTTTTCATAAATTTAAGAAAATTTTAAAATTTATTTGAAAGGCAGATGGGGCTGGCAATGTGGCATAGTAGGTAAAGCTGCTGCCTGCAGTGCCAGCATCCCATACAGGTGCTGGTTCAAGTCCTGGCTGCTGCAATTCCAATCCCGCTTTCTGCTGTGGCCTGGGAGAGCAGTAGAAGGTGGCCCAAGTCCTTGGGCCCCTACACTCATGTGGGAGACCCAGAAAAAGCTCCTGGCTTCTGGCTCCTGGCTTCAAATCGATGCAGCTGTTGCTGTTGTGGCCATCTGGGGAGTGAACCAGCAGATGGAAGACCTAGCTCTCTCTCTGCCTTTCCTTCTCTCCCTGTGTTAGTCTGACTTTCAAATAAATAAATAAATCTTTAAAAAAAAAAAAAAAAGGCAGACAGACAGAGATCTTCTACCTGGTTCACATCCCAGATGTCTGTAACTGCTGGGGCTGGGTCAGGCTGAAGCCACCAGCTGGAAACTCAATCTGAGTCTCCCATGTGGGTGGCAGGGACCCAACTACTTGAGCCATCACTGCTGCTTCTCAGAGTTTACATCAGAAGGAAGCTGGAATCAGGAGCAGAGCTGGGACTGAAACCCAGGTATCCAGTATGGGATGGGGATGTCCCAAGCTGCATTTTTAACTGCTCTGCTGAATGGTTGCCCTTAGGCAGTTATCCTGAACATTTCTAGAGCTGCATTTCAATTTCTAGGAATCCTCAAGTAGTCCAGGGACAGCAGCCACCTCCACCCCTGTCTTTTCTCATCTTCTACATCCCATAGAGGGTATCTTCCAGAGGACTCTTCCTACAACCTTAATCATTATATGAGAGTCCAGTAAAGCCAGGCGGAGGTGGGTTTGGATCAGAGTCAGAAAAAGAATAGCAGTTGAGCTAAATAAACGTTTCCATGCATTCGAAAAGTTATGCGAAGTATGAGAACCAACTAGTCCTTATCTAAACTGTGGATGCAGTAGGAAAAACAGGCTCAGGGATTCTGAGAGACGTAACATAGACAAGAAGAGCTTTATTACTAACAAATAGGGCTCTTAAAACTCAGAAGGGTTTATAGATGTCTGATATAAAATGTTCTAAAAGGAGACTGTTTACTCATGGAAGTTAATTATTAATCCTATATATGAATTGGCCTCATACTGCAGACTCTTAGCTCTGCAATTTTGTGGGATTATGCACAATAGAAATTATTTAACGTCTGGATTTTCAGTCATGTTGCTGTATATGTTGGTTTAGGACTCTACAGCTTCTAGCATAAGTTGATGTTTCGTTCTTGGGCCGATGGTGTGGTTAGTGGGTAAAGCTGCCAGCATCCCATAGAGACGCTGGTTGGAGTCCTGGCTGCTCCACTTCTGATCCAGCTCTCTGCTATGGCCTGGGAAAGCAGTAGAAGATGGCCCAAGTCCTTGGGCCCCTGCACCCATGTGAGAGACCCAGAAGAAGCTCCTGGCTCTTGGCTTTGGATCGGCGCAGCTCCGGCCATTGCAGCGATCTGGGGAGTGAACTAGCGGATGGAAGACCTCTCTCTCTGTCTCTGTCTCTCTCTGTCTCTGTCTCCGTCTCTCTCAGCTTCTTTCTCTAACTCTGCCTTACAAATAATTAAATAAATCTTTAAAAAAAAAAGATGTTTCTCTCATTAAGAGCTCATGAGTTGATTTTAGTTGAGGGAGTTTATCAGCAGGTCCTACAGAGAAGGGAGAGACATTGGGGGTTCAGTCTAGTCATCCTCAGCTGGGCCTCGTGGCTTCATTACCAGTTCTAGTAGTTCAAGATTACACCTGTTAAGGATACAGTGATGTAAAGTCTGGCCCCTCTGAGGTGGACATGCACTGCTCTGGACTTGAGCACAGTGAGCTTGCACCTCTTGATCATATGCCCTATCAGAAAAAATGTGTGCATTATAGACAGACATTGATTCATAAGTTATGTTTGTTTTACTATGATACTCAATTGTATTCATTATTGAAGATGCTCAAAAGTTTAAAAATGTTGTTTATTTATTCGAAAGCCACAATGACAAAAAGAGGGAGAGACACAGAGAGATCTTCCATCACTGATTCACTCCTCAAATGGCTGCAACATCCAGAGCTGGGTCAGGTTGAAGCCAGGGGCCAGGAGCTCCATCCAGATCTCCCATGAAAGTGTTAGGGACCCGGTACTTCAGCCATTTCCCATTGCTTTCCCAGACATGTTAGCAGGAAGCTGGATTTGAAGTGGAGCAAGCAGGACTAGAATTGCCACTATGATGTGAAATGCTGGCATTGCAACCAGCTGCTTAAACTGCTATGCCACAACACTGGCCCTAGTACTCAGTTATATTAATTATTGAATATACACAATAGAATTTTTAAAAGGAGGTTAAAAATAAATGTAAATGTAGTCTCTGGAATTTTCTTCTACACCCCAGTAGACCATTTGGGGCACCCAAGTGACCATAAGAATTTCCAGTGGGTGCCGGTTCTAGACCCGGCTGCTTCTGTTCCAATCCAGCTCCCTGCTATGGTCTGGGAAAGCAGTAGAAGATGGCCCAAGTCCTTGGGCCCTTGTACCCACGTGGGAGACCCAGAAGAAGCTCCTAGCTCCTGGCTTCACATCAGTGCAGCTCTGACCATTGCAGTCATCTAGGGCGTGAACCAGAGGATGGAAGGCCTCTCCCTTTGTCTCTACCTCTCTCTGTAACTCTGTCTTTCCAATAAATAAAAATAAATCTTAAAAAAAAAAATTTCCAGTGTCTGATGTGGAAAGTGAGGCAGCCAGTGAACATACTCTGCCGTTAACCTGTAAACCATCATTCAGAAGCTTTTCTGAGAGGGTGGCTTAGAGATGTCCGCAGTTAGCTGGAAGTCAGGCAGGAGCAGCTGTCAACATGACGAGAAAGAAGGATTTCCTTGTAATACTATAGGATTAATCGAGTGTTATAAAATCAGTTAGTGAAGACTTTCTGGAAATACTGTTTCTTCAGGGGTTTGAAATTACAAGGGACTTGAATTGATGGAAGATTAATTGATTTGTTCAGATGATAGTTTAGCATACATAATTCTCTTAGGAAAAACAAGCTCTAGACTTTTGAAAAAAGATCTATTTATTTACTTGAAAGTCAGGGTTACTCAGAGAGAAAAGGAGAGGCAGAGAGAGAGAGGTCTTCCATCTGCTGGTTTACTCTCTAACTGGTTGCAACAGCCAGAGCGGTGCTGATCTGAAGCCAGGACTAGGAGCCTCTTCTGGGTCTCCAACGTGAGTGCAGGGGCCCAAGGACTTGGGCCATCCTCTACTGCCCTCCCAGGACATAGCAGAGAGCTGGATTGGAAGTGGAGCAGCCAGGCTGTGAACTGACGCCCAAATGGGATGTGGGCAGTGCAGATGGTGGCTTTACCTACTATGCCACAGGGCCAGCCCCATGAGCTATAGATTTGAGGCAGGGATTTTTCTTACCTAGAGAAGACAATCTGTTGGAGAGCAATAAAAAATGTGTGAATTAATGAATTGAGAGAGGTGGCATGGTGTAAGATACTTAAGAAGTAAACACATTTGCATTTAAATACATCTTTTTATATATTTGTTTATATATTGTGTTTATATTTGAGAAGCAGGCACACGCACACACACTGAACTCCCTAAATATTCTCAATGTTCAGGGCTGGGCTAATGCCAGAGTGAGAAACTCAATACAGGTCTTCTAGGTGGATGGCAAGGATCTAATCACTTGAGCCATCACTGCTGCCTCCCAGGGTGTACATTAGCAGGAAGCAGGAGTCAGTAGCAGGAGAGAGGAATTGAACCTGTGCACTCTGATGTAGGGTGCAGGTATCTTAACTGCTCTGTTAAAGGCCTACTCCCAAATTTGCGTTTGCTCCAGGAGAATTCATTAGTAAGGGAATTTGTTAAAAGCAGTGTTGGAAGAAATCAATCCAACTTTCTTGAGATTGGATTTGAAAGGGAGATAGATTTGCATGCTGGAGAGTTGCACAAAGACACACCTGCAGTTGCTGGGAGAGAATAAGCTGTGAGTGTCTGTGAACTTGAGCAAATGGAGAATTGTGACTGAAAATAGGACCTGGGAGAGACTTTATGGAATTTGGTTAGATGAAGCTATAACATTTATATGAGTAGCATGAAGAAGAGATGAGTCAAAGGTGTTTGGAAGTCTATGTTAGGTGGAAGTGTATGAAGTTGCCAATATTTGACTTTTTAGGTCTATAAAATCGGTAGTCTTATATGATTGCCTAAACTGCATACCTGGTTTGCTAGGGGTGACTGCTCCCAAAGATGGGTAGTGCAGACGGAGGAGTCCAGCATTTCAAGGGCAGCTATTGCACCTGTTAGGTGAGAACAGAAGGCTCGCGTTTGCATGAGCGTATTTTCTTATCTCCTAGCAGGTAGAAGAGTAAATTGCGATGTTGGGAACCAGAGAGGGAGGAAGAGAGAGGGAGAGGGAGAGGGAGGGAGGAGAAAGCTAGCAAACTTCATGACTTATTTTTATTTGAAAGCCTCAAAGTGTGTTCATGTACTGAGAGTCTGAGATGAAACAATGTGGGCTTTGACTAAGCGGTGTTTACCCAGTGTGGAGAAACACTGGGAGATGAATGACGTCTCGGCGGTTTGGCCCTGACCTGACAAGTTGCTTGGTTTTGCATTACTTGGATATTTAGCAAGAAAAAGTTATATTTTTCTTGTGAATTTGAAAGGGACTATGAGAGCACGTGTCACTCCCTTTTATATTGCTCACGTCTGTGTAGCCCTAACACTGCTACATAGCACAGTAACACTCTCAGCACCGCTCCGCTCACACACACAGACAGACTCTCGCACAGCTGGTAAGAGATCACATGAGTTGTTTGCAGAGAAAGGCAGGTCCATGCAGTAACACGCTCTTGGGTAACACCTTGCTAACCCCGGCCCTTCCTGCAGATGTGATTGGTGAGCGTAGCAGTCACATGTGGCCCGCGTGGGCCTCAATCTGAAGAAGGTAACAGCACCTCCAGCTCCCCTTGTGATGCTGTTAGCTACCAGGGGGCAGGATGGCTCTGCAGATGAAATCTCTCCCAGAAAAAGCCTTCGGTCCGGAGAGCTGAACTCCCAGGAGGCAAGACGCGCCTACTGAGTCGGCACTGGCAGCTGCTGAGGGAGGAGGAGAGTTGGCCTGTTTGCGAGCGGCTGAGTGTCAGTTGTTTCTGCTCATTTCCTATTCACACTCATGTCCAGTGCTTCCTGAACACTGCAGAGAACGCTGGCCCTGTCTTCCCCAGGCTTGGAGAATGTGGGGCATGGGGCGACGCGGAACGGGCTCATTCTGCAGGTTTCCAGCCTTGAATGCATCTTTGATCAGGTCTGCAAAGCAGCAGCTCCTGAGAGCCGTGCAGCAATGTTTATGTGTGAGTGCTGGTAGGAAGAATGGGTCTCGAGCTGTTTGGGCTCCTTCGGGAAGAGTGGAGTGACATGTTTCACAGCTGTTGACATAGTCATCGGTGGCCCCTTCCCCCTCCTAGGTGGTACTGTTGGATTAACCAAAAGATGTTTCAAGTGTGGTCTTTGCATTAAGGGGCTCACAGTCTGGTTGGGGAGATAAAAAATCTCTGCAGAAAGTAGCTAAACAGCAGCAGAAACAGGTTGTAACTGTGGTTGGTAGTTTCAGGGGCCTGAAAAGGGAGTTTCTTGTGGGCTAATGCAGCACCGTCTCTTCATGGAAGGGGGACAGTGAAAGTTTTAGAATTACATTTTAGTGAAATTGGCATGTACTGCCTATCATCAGTGCCTACACGCAGCACCGGGAGTAAGATTTAAGTGATGAGAAAGCACTTCCGTGGGGTTGTCTTTGCATAAGTAAGGTACAGCCTCTTCTGTGCTTTCTGATAGTTGTGTTCCAAAACAAACAAACAACAACACCCCACCAGAATACCACACCCTGTCTCTCTGTCTAAAGATTTCCTCGTTTTGGTTGGCTGTGTAGTGGTTCCCTGTAGAAGCCCCTGCCTCCTGCAGTGGAGGATTTTGTTAAGGAATTTCTTGCCCTTTCTGGGGGTCGTGGTTGCGGGAAGGAGTTCAAGGGCGCCTCTTGAAGCCGCGAAGGCTCCATCTCGGTGGCCATTGTTCTAACAAGCAGATGTTCAGTCCTGCAGTTAGAGCTGTAGGAAAATGGTCCTGTACCAGTTACGCAGTCATGAAAGTCTGCAGAATTTATGCCTCAAGTAAACTTCTGAGTCTGTAGCGTGGAGGGTTGCTGTCGTCCTTTGCCCAGGCTCGGGCATGCCGAGTGGGAACACGGCAGTGTGTCATCATTGGAAGAGCCACCAGCTCCTACTTAGTGAGGTCACATCTGCTTTCTGTCTGTGTTTGTTGGAGGATGAAAGGGAAGAAGCACCAGGGCTCCTTTATGCTCCTGCGTTTTTCATCTTGCAGGCGAGCGCCCGCCCAGGAGGTCTGCTGCTCCTCATTGCTGGATAGCATCAAAGCCTGTTCTGGCAGAGGCACTGCTGATCTGTGGGCAGGGTAGGCCTCTGTGACCCTGGAGGACATGTGCAGGGCTGCTACCTGGGAAAGAGTCTTGCAAAACATTTTATCTGAAAATGCACCTACCATCATTTGCCTAACTTTTAACAGAAAACTGCGGACAAGCTCTAAATAAATAAACAGCTTGCCTGCAAAATTGTTTTCCTCTGTGGTCACATCTCCCTAAGGCTCATGGTTGCGCCTGTCTTAATACTGCTGTGTAGATGGTAAGACAGCCTGGAAGAGGAAATCTTTCCTTTTGCTTTATTGTTTTTGTTCTTTTTAGGCAGATCGTAAATAGAACCCTGTTTAAGTACAGGCTGCTCTGTGTTCTCTACTTCCTGTTTATGATCCAAACTAATTCACATTTATGGTAAAAAAAAAAATCCAGATTGTACTAGAAGTTGTGGGACTTTATTCTACGTCGGTTCAGCTCTTACACTCATTTATTCATGCATGTGCCGGTTTATTCAGGAAATGTTCATTGGACAGCTGCTTGGTGCTGGGCTCATGGCATGCTGCTCATGACATACTGCATAGACAAGTAAAGCAGGACACCACGAGGGCCAGCTGGACAGGATTGCTTTTTTCCCAGCACCAGGGAAGGCCTTGTGGATATTTGAGCAGAGGTATCAAGTAGCGGCAGGGTTTGTGATGCAGAGGTCTTGGGGAGCAGGCAGAGGTGGAGAGAGCATTAACAGCCGCAGGCCTGAAGGAGGGGTGTCTAGGGTCAGCCCTGTGAGTGAGCTGGAGCTAGTGAGTGGCTGAGGAGTGACCTGCAAGGCCAGCAAGGTGGTTGCTGAGTCAGAGGCAGAGACAGCGATGGCCTGGAGGCCTCCGGAGGTGGAGCTGTGGAGGGATCTGAGTGAGGCCGTAGGCCTGAACCCTGCTGTAACAGACCTAGTATGTGGCCTGTCAGTGTAGGAGGAGACAGACTTGTTAGAGGCTATTGTTACGGTCCAAAATGAAGTGATAGGGGTTGGGATCAGATTGATGCATTGTTAGGAAATCAGGTGCTAGATTTATTTTAAATAAATTAAATAAATTTATTTTAATGACTTAAAAGTTTTATTAGTTTGGGCATAAGGTATAAGAGATGGATATCCAAGAGAGTTCTAGGATTTTTTATATGTTTTTTTAAAAAATAGTTATTTATTTGAGAGGCAAGGGGACAGGAGGGAGAGGAGGAGAAGAAAGGGAGAGGGGAAGAGGAAAACAAGACAGAGAGAGGGAGAGAGAGAGAGAGACACACACACACACACACACACACACACACACACAGAGAGACAGAGAGAGATCCATCTTCTGATTCAATCTCCAGATGCCTATAATGGCCAGGGTTGGGCCAAGCCAGAGCCAAGATTCCAAACTCAATCCAGGTCTTCCACATGGGTGACAGGAACCCAGCCACTTGAGCCATCATCTGCTGCTTCCCAGGGTCTGCATTAGCAGAAAGCTGGACTCGAGAGCTAGAAGTGCGAATCAAATCAGGTACTACGACATGACACAGGTGTCTTAATCAGTAGGCTACCTGCCCCTCTAGTATTTTTAATCTAGCTGCCTAGTTGAGTAAAATGGCTTCACTGAGCACTCACTGTACACTAGACATTCTCCTCCAGATCTCATAATGCAAAGAACCTCATTAGAATGTTATGGATTGCCGGCGCCGCGGCTCACTAGGCTAATCCTCCACCTAGCGGCGCCAGCACACTGGGTTCTAGTCCCGGTTGGGGCGCCGGATTCTGTCCCGGTTGCCCCTCTTCCAGGCCAGCTCTCTGCTATGGCCCGGGAGTGCAGTGGAGGATGGCCCAAGTGCTTGGGCCCTGCACCCCATGGGAGACCAGGATAAGTACCTGGCTCCTGCCTTCGGATCAGCGCGGTGTGCCGGCCGCAGTGGCCATTGGAGGGTGAACCAACGGCAAAAGGAAGAAGACCTTTCTTCTCTCTGTTTCTCTCTCTCACTATCCACTCTGCCTGTCCAAAAAAAAAAAAAAAAAAAAGAATGTTATGGATTAAAATTTTTTTTCTAAATAATCTGCTGAGATACTTATATTCATTAAGCATTTGAATCTTTTTTTTTTTTTTTTTTGACAGGCAGAGTGGACAGTGAGAAAGGTCTTCCTTTGCCGTTGGTTCACCCTCCAATGGCCACTGTGGCCGGCGCACCGCGCTTATCCGAAGACAGGAGCCAGGTACTTATCCTGGTCTCCCATGGGGTGCAGGGCCCAAGCACCTGGGCCATCCTCCACTGCACTCCCTGGCCACAGCAGAGAGCTGGCCTGGAAGAGGGGCAACCGGGACAGAATCCGGTGCCCCGACCGGTACTAGAACCCGGTGTGCCGGCGCCGCAAGGCGTAAGGATTAGCCTAGTGAGCCGCGGCGCCGGCCCACATTTGAATCTTAAGTATAGACTTAAGTGTACAATATTTTTATAGTAGTTTCTTTTTTAAAGATTTTATTTATTTATTTGAGAGGTAGAGTTACAGACAAAGAAAAGGAGAGACAGTTGAGAAAGTTTTTCCTTCTGCTGGTTCACTCCCCAAATGGTCTTAAAGGCCAGAGCTGGCCCATCTGAAGCAGGAGCCAGGAGCTTCTTTGGTCACCCTTTGGGTGCAGGGGCCCAAGGACTTGGGCCATCTTCTACTGCTTTTCTAGACCATAGCAAAGCTTAAGTATACCTTTTGTAAGCTTAAAGCCACTTAGGTCAAGATGTAAAACATTTTCTGTGCTACAGAGATACCTCTGCTGTGGGTAAACACAGTGTCCATACCACCATTCACGGTTTTGTTTTCAAAATTCATAAAAATGGAACCATACTCTTCTTTTTTTTAATTACTTTTTTTAACTGACCTAATCCACATCATAAAACTCACTTTTATGAATTCTGGTTGTTTTTAGTACATTTACAAGTTTGAGCAATCATCACTCCCCTCTAATTCTGGAACTTTCCTGGCATCCTCCAGGATCCTTCCTCAGTCTCCCCTGCCCCTGGCCCTGGCCACCACCACTCTGCTTTCCATCCCTCTGGATTTGTGTATTCTGACCGTTTCATGCCCAGGAAACCACCCATATGTGACCTTAGTGAGAATGTTCTCAAGGTTTATCCATGTTTCACATGAATCAGTACATCATTCCTTTTGAAGACTGAATACTGTTCCATGTTTTATTTATCAATCTCTGGGCTAAAAGATGTTTTATCTTTTTGTCTGTTATGGATAATGAGCCTATAAACATTGATGTACTGGGTTTTAAAAAATGTTCATTTATTTATTTTCATCTCCTTGAAAGGCAGGGGGCTAGGGGCGGACAGAGAGAGATCTTCCACGCCCTGTTGCACTCCCCAAATACCTGCAACAGTCAGGTTTGGACCAGGCCCAAGGCTGGATCCTGAAATTCAATCTGGGTGTCCCGTTTGGGTGACAGGGACCCAGCTGCACGAGCCACCACCTGCCGTCTCCCAGGATGCATCAGCAGAACTGGCTGAGAAGCTGGCCTGCTCAGACTCTAACTGGCACTCATGTGGGCTGCAGAAGTCCCAGAGCATTGGCTGAACCCGTTGCAGCCCTAAGCCTGTCCCCATGTACAGCTTTTGAATGTGGACCTGATAGGTTTTTAATTCTCTTGAGTGCATATACTCAGGAATGACAGGAATATACTCTCTGTGACTGACTTCCGCTGTTTGACCTGATGTGTATGTAATTAATTTATGTTGTTGCATGTAGCAGAAGTTTATCCTTTTCCGCTACGTTTTGGGATTCCATTTAGTGAACACACCACCATTTATTTATGCTTTATCAGCCGACGGGCATTCAGGTTGTTTCCAATTTGCAGCTGCTGTGAAAAACTGCTGTGTCATGCTTTGCACACCTTTCGGTACAGAGGCACTCAAGTCCCTCTGGTAAAGACACAGAAGGGCAATGGCTGGCTCCTTTATCTTATTCTGTGCCTGTCCTCTTTGGGGCTGGGCCCTCCCTGGTCAGTGGTTGCAGCTGAGACAGATGCCTCTTGTAGGCCTGCGCATGGTCTCCCTGCCTGGCTTCATATTTAGGACTGACTTCTCTCCTTGCTGTTTCCTCTAAAGCATCTGCTAAGAACTCTCTCCTTTCTTAGTGTTTCTTCTTGTGTTTTGCAAAGCAGAGGTCAGCTTGTGTGTCCTGTGACTCACTGTGTACAAGTGTGGGCTGAGGGTCCCTGCTCAGGTGTGATGGCACACTCCTTTACAGGGGGTACTCTTCACGGATAGGGGCCAGCCCTCTGGTATAGCGGGTAAAGCCGCTGCTTGTGGTGTCGGCATCACAAGTCCCGGCTGCTTCACTTCCCATCCAGCTCTCTGCTATGGCCTGGGAAAGCAGTGGAAGATGGCCCAACCCCCTGGCCTCCTGTACCTAGGAGGGAGATCCAGAAGAAGCTTCAGGCTCCTGGCCTTGGATTGGCACAGCTCTGGCCATTGCAGCCATTTGGGGAGTGAACCAATGGATGGAAGACCCCCACCCCCCACCCCCCCAGCCTTGGCCTCGGCCTCTCTGTAACTCTGCCTTTCAAATAAATAAATCTGTGAAAAAAAAAAAAAAAGAAACGGATAACTGCTGTGTGCCCTCCTGTAGAAGAATGCACACAACACCCCCACACACTGACTTCTCATACTTTTTAGGTGGTTGCGAACCTCTATGAGTCCAAGCACTAGGGATTCATGGTTCCTAGATTAAGATGATGATTCTTCTTAAAAAAGATTCTTCTTCTTCTTTACCTGTAATACTTTCATATTAAAAAGAGATTTCCTGACTTTAAAAGCTGTCACTGTGATCTGACAGGACTATTTATGCATTGATGTGCATACAGCTGGCTAGTACAACATTTCAGTTAGAGGAATAAAGTGGAAAGCTCCATTATACAGCCTAGTGACTATAGCTAATAACACTGTACTGCTGTGTACTTGAAAATCGCTGAGAGAGTAGATTTTTAAATGTCCTTACCAAACACAAAAAAGTATATAAGGTAATGCATATATTAATTTAATCATTCCACTGTGTGTGTGTGTGTGTGTGTGTGTGAGAGAGAGAGAGAGAGAGAGAGAGAGAGAGAGAGAGAGAATCTCCCATCTGCTAATACACTGAGCAGATGTCTTTAACACATATGGACTGGCTGGAGCCAGGAGCCCAGAACTCAGTCTAGCTCTCCTGTGTGGCTGACAGGGACCAAACTACTTGAGGCTGTGCATTAGCGGGAAGCTGGAATTGGAAGCGGAGCTTTCAGTCTGATATGAGATGCTGGCGTCTTAACTGCCCAGCCAAATGCTTGCCCCAAGAAAAGTAATTTTAATTGTTGTGGGATTCTCATTGTTCTCAGTTTGAGAGGTTTTTCTAGTTTCTAACCCAAGGTGAAGATGAAGACATTTCTCTTGGGCGGGGTTTGCAGGCTGAGAAGGTACCACTGGCTGCAGGCATGGCCTGGAGCCCCCTCAGCTGGGTTCCTGTCTCATTCTTTAATGGATGCCGTTGAAATGAGTTCCTTGGGAGAGAACAGGCAAATGCTAAATGAAGCAGATAATTAAATGACCTTTTCTAAATGTGAACTTGAAAATAATTTGATGACAATGATAGCAGAAGTACCTGTGACTCATTCTCATTCTTCGCTCCTTTCCCCTAAAACAGAAAGAGAAACTGCATGGTTACAGTCTGCACTCACTGTTTGAAACTTTGTTCTATGCTTTTCGTTATAAGAACAAATTTGGGCTTCTTCCAGGAGGCAGTGTAGCCTGGTTACAAGGTTCTAATACATAGTCCATAATCAATTAAATTGCTTTTTCTGCAAAAAGTGAGACGTTTTATTTAGAAACTTATTGCTCTAAGAGTTTAATAAAAATAATAAAAGGAACAAAGTAAAATCATTTTCCCTTCTCTCCAACACCCACTCCGATTCCTCAGGGACAGCAGATAACAGATGGTGCCCAGGCTCTTCACTGTGAAGCATGCTGTTGAGTTTGTCACCTGGGATCTCGCTGTCCAGTGTGTGTGCAGCTTGCCTTTCCCCTTGGCGATGCGTCACACACGTCCTTCTGTGTGCCCCAGGGGTCTTCAACAAGTTCCTGGGAGATGTGTATTATGAAAAAAACTGTGCAGTTAGATTTCAAATTTTTTTCACCAAAATAAATTTATTTTTTTAAAAAAAGATTTATTTATTTTATTTGAAAGTCAGAGTTAGAGAGAGAAGGAGAGGCAGAAAGAGAGAGGGCGAGATCTTCCATCCCCTGGTTCACTCCCCATTTGGCCACAATGGCTGGAGCTTTGCTGATCTGAAGCCAGGAGCCAGGAGCTTCTTTGGGGTCTCCTATGCTGGTGCAGGGGCCCAAGGATTTGAGCCATCTTGTACTGTTTCCAGCACCATAGCAGAGAGCTGGATTGGGAGTGGAGCAGCTGGGACTTGAACTGGTGCCCATACGGGATGCTGGCACTGTAGGTGGTAGCTTTACCTGCTACACCACAGTACCAGCCCCCAATATATTTCTTTTAAAAGTTTCTTTCTCACTTTCTGTCTTTCTGAGAGAGAGAGAGAGAGAAGGAGAGAGAGAGAGAGTGCACTCCATCCTTAGGTTTACTCTCCAGATGCCTTCAGTGGTCATGGATGGACTTAGGGCTACAATTCGAAGCTGGAAATTTAACCAGGTCTCCTGTGTGGTTGGCGGGAACTTAAACCCTGGAGCCATCACCGCCTCCTCTCAGGGTCTGAGTGTAGGAAGCTGGAATTAGGAGTTGGAGCTGGGAATCAAACCTGCATACGGTGATGTCAGAAGTGGGCATCTGAACAGGATTCTTCACTGTCTGGTCCAAGGCTCTCCCCTAAATTTATGGCTTACTTCCATTTTCCATGAAGTTTTAAGTGTGCTCAAATGTTGATTGTCCTTTTTTCCTCTCTTGTTTAGTGCTCATTTTCCTTTATCTTCCACTTTGTAGAGTAATAAAGTTCTACTGTAACCTCCAAAGCTGACCAGTAAGTGTTTTAAAAAAATAATTGTGAACTCATGATTGAACATATTTGGTGTGCATTCATGCAGTGGGTTCTTTAATCTTGATGATCAGATAGTCATTTCTTTTCTCCAAGGTCAGATAGTCTCATCCCTTTCTTCTGTTTGAGCTACCCCAGACTTTGTTGACAAACTCACTTTTGTTTGTGATAAAGTATTTTGAGGTATTCTCTTCTCCATGTTAAATTAAGCTGTGGATTAAGCCCAACTTTTATTGGGTACTGTGTTTAGGAAAGTTTAACTCACTGTATTTAACCAGCTTTACCTGCTGTACCCCTGGGTGCATCCTGTCCGTCAGTCACCAAATCTTTTTGAGAGCTACCACGTGGAAGAAAGTCCGCTAGATCCTGTGATACAGCAAACAAGTCACCCCAGTGTTCCTGCAGGCCAGACAAACAATTAAAGTTTGTTGTTTATATTAAGAATACTTATGAGCAACCACTGATCCATTGAAAAGTAAGCCATGGAGAGCTGTATACAAACAGACTCATTTTTTCCAGTTTTTTTGGTACAGTAATTTGCATAGCATAAAATCTCCTCATTTTAAGTGTTCACTGACTGTTGGTGAATATCTAGCTGTGCAGCCGACCCTGTGACCACACTTGCCCCACCCCCTAAATTCCTTTGTGCCCCTGTCTAGTTAGTTCTTTTCACCACCCTAGTTCTGGTAACCATAGATCTTCTTTTGGATACTACAGTTTTGCGGTTTTTTTTTTTTTTTTCATATAAATTGGGTCATGTGGTGCAAGGTCTTTTGCATCTGGCTTCTTTTGCTTAATGTGACATATCCCAGATTTTTTCATGCTATTGTGTTTGTCAGAAATTTGTTCCCTTTCTTTTTTCTTGGCTGAGTGGTGTTCTGTTGCATGGATGTGTTACTACATGTGGACTTGAATGCTTGAGTTGTATTGCCCTCACCCTTTTTGGCTTTATGAATAATGATGAGTGTTGCTTACCAGGCTTAGTGTAGACATGTTTTAATTCTCCTGGGTTAATATCTTGGAATGAGATTACTGGATCATACAGTGAGTGTATACTTAACTTTTAAACTACTAAAATGTTCTCCAAAGTAGATGAACCACTTTGTGTTCAAATGACTCACTTGTAAGGGTTAACAGTTGCTGCAGATACTTACCAGCACATCACACTGTCATTCTTTTTAGTTTTTGCCATTCTAGTGGACATGCAGTGGTATATAATTGTTGTTTTAATTTGCATTTCTCTAACTATGAATGATTTTGAGCACTATTTATGAGCTTGTTTGGCTTTCATGTATATTTTTAGTAACATGTCCAATCTTATTGGATTGTGTGTCTTCTTTTATTGAATTCTAAGACTACTTTGTATACTCTAGACCCAAAATCTGTTAGATATATAAGTATGTATATTTTGCATTTTATTTTAAGTTGAATTTTGTTAACAAAAATGCCCCACTTAGCTACGTTTTTGTTTAAAATACAAAAGACATAAACTCATGTAAAGAAAATACTCATACTTTTTTTAGGACAATTTTAGAATCACAAAAAGGAGAGAAAGAAAAGTACAGTGAAAGTTCAGGGGACAGAAGAAGGAAGTTCTGGGGAAGAAGGGAAATGAGAGAGTGTGAAAGGAAGAAAATGATTAGGAAAGAGAGCTGAGGATGACACCACAGAGAGAGGGAGGATGTAAGGAGTGGAGGACGGAACAGCCAACCAGTCAGTTACAGCCGTGGAGTAAATGAAAACAGGTGTGAGAAGAGACGAGCAGCAAATGAGGCAGCCACTGTTGTCATTCTGTGTCCTGCCTCCTGCTCCAGGCACCCAGCCGTCTCTCTCAGTGGCCTGCTGCCCCTCCTCTCACATCCCAGCTCCACCTTCCACACACACGCAGGCTGGATTGTGTGCCTTCTGCCTCTGGTGTCTGAAAGCATACACTCTGGAGTATGGGCTCTGCCACCTGCAAGGTCCGTGACCCTGGGCAGGGGCTCATCTCAGGTGTAGTTCCAGTGTCTGACCGATGGGAAGGACACTAATACATGTCTTGGAGTTTTCCGTGGAGATCAAAGAAACCCTTTTATAGAAAGCTTTTATCATTGTACCTGGTGTGTAGTGTTTGGTTGTTAAATATCACAGCTGCTGTTTGTGTGTGCATCTGTGTTGGGTAAAAAGGTTTTTTTTGTTTGTTTATAATTCTTTCTTTGGCTGTTCATCTTTTAAAAATTTTTATTTGTTTTTATTTGAAAGGCAGACACACACACACACACACACACACAGAGAGAGAGAGAGAGAGAGAGAGAGAGAGAGAGAGAAATCTCTCTCCCCAACGTCCCAGATGCCTACAGTAGTGGAAACTGGGTGGGGCCAGGCTGAAGAAAGGAACCAGGAACTCAGTCCAGGTCTCCCATGTGGTTGGCAGGGGCCCAACCATTTGAGCTGTCACCTACTACCCCTAGAAAGCACATTAACAGGAAGCTGGAATGGGAAGCAGAGCTGAGATGGAAACTCAGGCGCTTAGATATGGAATATGGGCGTTAGAAGTGACATCTCAAGTGCTGACCAAGTGCCTGCCTCCTCCCCCATCCTCTTCTAATCTGGGTACAATTTACCAAACTAAAATTTTAAGTGAGAAATATCACAACAAGCGTCATGCTCCCGAAGCTCCAAGATGTAAACACAGTTGTGTTTGTTCATCTGCAGGGTCACGTTGGAAGTAATAATAATGAATATTTACACAGTGCTTGAACATAGAACATTTCCATATCCCACTGACCAATAGTAGCAGCAGACTTGTAGGGTCCTGGCCTAGAACTTCCTGGTTTCTGTAGTACTGAGATGCCCGGCCAAACCACAGACCGATACATACAGCTGAGGCAGATGACCTGGGCTTTCTGTGTGAATACAGCATGTGAATTCTGTCCCTCTCCCTCCTGCCAGTCAGCTCTGCCGCAATTCAGTTCGCATCCAAAGTTGCCATCCTTGCCCACGCGAGCTCCTGGTGCACACCTTGTCAGCGGTCTCCACCTCAGGTTGCTGAAGCAGTTTTCTTGCCAGTGAGTGATTTGTAGTTTTTGGATTTCTTCCAATTGTTGGCAAGTTTTCCTTTCCATTAGACAAAAAGTTGCTTCGATCCTGGATCAATACAAGGCAAACACTTTTCTTCTCCCTTTTGTATAGACCTTCAGCAACGTGAAATGAGATTGTGGTCTTTGTCTTCTCCGTGTTGTGCGATGTTTCTCAGTTCCTACTGTTGCCCTCCAGAGACCATGACGTTCTGTTTCCTGCTTTCCCATTTGCCCAGCTTTGGGCGCGGGCTGACTTGTTCAGCGGCCACTTAGAGCACCTGAAACGGAGCCCCCACTCGGGATGCACTCCTCCTCCTCTGGTTAGTTCCAGTTCTGTGAAGCAGCAGCAGCTGTTCAGGTGCGACAGCACAGTGTTCATGGCTGGAATTGGGAGCAGCTGAGTCCTTATTCTCCAAGCCTTTCCTGTTCCCTTTGCCCTCTTGGTTCCACTTCCATTGAATTTTGTTTCATTCCATTCGGAAATCCTGGTTGAAACCAAGTAAGTTGATTTCAGACCTGGTTTGTGTTGTTCACTGATTTCTCAACTCTCTGTAGATGCTTCTTGTTGGTAATAACCAAATTTACATCAGTAATGACAAATGGGACACCATGATCCTTTTATTCTTATGGACAGATGCTCCTCACAGAAGAGCTAACGTAGCCATCTAATTTGCTTTTAGGTTTCCCATTGAGAACAGCTATTAATTCAGTACTAGGACATTGATTAGCAAGCACTTCTTCAATATGAGTATCTCCATTATATAACTACGACTTGGCATAAAATATACTCTGCTAGACTTTTCATTAAAAAATTTAGGCCAGGAGTTATTACTGTCATGATAAACCCAGTTTAAAAAGGCAAGCTTACCTCTATAAAGTTAATTTATCTGAATTAACAGTTTGCTTATTGACCTATTAGAGCATTGTATGTTCCATGTGTCTCTGCCTCACTGCTGTGTTCACAGTTAAGAACTCCAGAGTCTCCTTCTGACCTATATTTGCATCCTTGTAGGAAAATTTTAGCATCTTGGGATTTGAAATCAGGGAATGTTAGAGTATCATGTATTTGAATTTCAGTGAGCATACCCAGGTATATTTTTTGAAGCTTTAATTTGGTAAATATAAGATATTTTCTATTTAATCATGAATATGGATTTTGGCTAGAGATTGATATGAAGGTTAATTCTAAAAATGAAGTCTTTAAGCTAGATCTTTATAATGTGAGGTGTTGTGTTGTCATTTATAAAACTAATGCTTGCCTGCAAAGGTTTGTAGTGAAATGAGGTAATGTGTATCATGATCTTTGCTATACAGGAGACACTAGAAATATATACTTACGTATAAACATTTTGTGAAATAGTATAAAAATTATATGTGCATATATGTAAACACAGCCATGTATATGTCTGAATACATGTATAAATTTACTTCCTTTTTTATATCTGATATCTGTGTAATAGAACTTAAAGACTTGCTTTTTGATTTCTAAATAAGTATACTTATTATATTAACATGCACATTGAGAAAGAGAAAATTAATTTAAAAATATATATCTTTCTGAAAGCGAGTTCCACTGATGTCTAGTGTAATGATTTGCTTAGTGCTGAAATTCAGACACAAGAATATAAATTAGCATTAGTGCATTTGAACTTTATTTTTCCTCTATGTTCCGCATGAGCAAACAATACATTTTCATTTATTCCTGAGTACTTACCCATTAATGTATGAATCAGGTAATTAATCTCTTTGAGACCAAGATTTTGTAACTTTCTTATTGATGTTTTAGTACTTATTTAATTGTATACACACATTTGGCATATTTCCCATGAAAAAATGTTCATTAGTTTCTTTTGAAGTATGTTAACTATTGCACATATGTATATATTTATCTTCATAATATTTCTTTGGAAGTTGTGTTCTGTTGCAAGACTGGTAGTGTAAGAGCTGAGGCATATCTTCCACTGTCTACATGCTGAATATGTTATTTTTTTAAAGATTTTTATTTATTTTACTTGAAAGTTGCAGTTACACAGAGAGAGAAGGAGAGGCAGAGAGAGAAAGAAGGAGAGAGAAGTCTTCCATCTGCTGGTTCACTCCCCAGATGGCCACAACGCCCAGAGCTTTGCCGATCCAAAGCCAGGAGCCAGGAGCTTCTTCCAGGTCTCCTCTGCCGGTGCCAGCACTGCAGGCTGTGGCTGTACCCACTACACCACAGTGCCGGCCCCTGCTGAATACATTATTAAGTGCTGTAATGAATGCTTTCACAGTTCAGTCTTTAATTGACTAAAATTACATTTATTATAGGAAAGAGGTGTTTTGAGTGTTTGGTGAGAAAAATGGCCTATTTTAAGGACTTTCTGCTGTGTGTGGAGGGAAGTCAGCTTTCCTCTAGGTGGCCTCGAGGTGTTCCTGTGGAATTAGGACCAGCGTCCAGAATGAGACAGGTTCTGCCTCAACACGACAAACCTGCCTCCACATGTGCACAGCCAGCGGCACATGTGTTGAGTTCAGAGAATCTCGGCTCAAATTCCAGCTCTGGTCCTCGCCAATTTAGGGACTTATAAAAGGTCTCAGTTTCCTTCTCTGGAACATGGAGTTAAAAAAGACAGCAGCAACCGGCTAGCAGTCAAGTGTGTGTGGGGATCCCGTGGTCTCAATGGGAGAACCATCTGTGGTTTACAGAGCGTTCTTTGTGCCTAAAGGATACTGGGGCCTTAAGATCTTTCCCCCAGAGGCTGAGCAGCCACTCAGGGTGAGTGTTCCAGCATCCTGTGTGTGGTTGAACTTGTTCATATGTAGAATGTGTTTTCATTTAGCGATTCTATCATCAAGAGCCAAGGCAACTCACTTTCTGAGTTTTTGCATATTTATCACAGGGAAGGGAAAGGTCAGATTTTATCTGGGGTCCTTCTGAGTTCTCACATTCAGTTTACAAGACTGAGGCGAAGGCCATCTCTCTTCCTCTTGGGTGCTAAACCAGGTGAAGTCAGCTCCGGGATGTCCCACGTTGGGTGAGCCCCAAGGCTGCCCACCCTGTGTGTGTGGAATTTTCACGTTTCTTAAAAGACGCGATGGACTCCCTGGCTGTGCTCCCGAACACACGGTAATGCATTCACTCTGCTGGCTAAGATGGGGCCATGGACCTTTGGTTTGAAATCTCCGTGCTAAAACGAAACAAAACATACTCCTTTCTTTTTTTCTTTTTCTTCTTTCTTTCTTTCTTTCTTTCTTTCTTTCTTTCTTTCTTTCTTTCTTTCTTTCTTTCTTTCTTTCTTTCTTTCGCAGGCAGAGTGGACAGTGAGAGAGAGAGAGACAGAGAGAAAGGTCTTCCTTTGCCATTGGTTCACCCTCCAATGGCCGCTGCGGCCGGCGCACCGCGCTGATCCGATGGCAGGAGCCAGGTGCCTCTCCTGGTCTCCCATGGGGTGCAGGGCCCAAGTGCTTGGGCCATCCTCCACTGCACTCCCTGGCCACAGCAGAGAGCTGGCCTGGAAGAGGGGCAACCGGGACAGAATCCAGCGCCCCGACCGGGACTAGAACCCGATGTGCCGGTGCTGCAAGGCGGAGGATTAGCCTAGTGAACCATGGCGCCGGCCAAAACATACTCCTTTCTAAAACCTATAAACATCAAGCATTTCATCCAAGCACTGTGTTTCAAGATGCGTTTCTTAGAGCAACCTAAAAGCAAGAAAACCAAAACCAACCAAACAAACAAGCAAACAAAACCAGATTTGTGGTATTTTCGCTTAATGAATGCACCCCTGCCTGTGATGGGTCTGCATTCTGATTGCTGGTGTCTGGAGGCCCTTATCTGCCTGTCACTTCCCCTGGGGAGACTCTGGTTACCACTTCGCATTTTATCACTGGCAAAGCACTAGCCTGCTCTTGGGTTACAGAGGCCATTGTTGCCATTGAACTCTGTGACATCCTTTCTATATAAAGAAAGAATCCTCCCGCATCCTCTCCCTCCCCACCTTCCCCCATGTAAAGGTAATAAAGTCCTCAGTAACCAGGTTGCCAGTAGGTAGTCAATAGGTATTGAGGTCATTTTACAAGCTACCCTCCCTCTCTCCTTGGGATAGGCACTGGCTGAGGGTTTAATGTGCTTCCCCTCACTTAAATCATAGTAGGAGAATTGAGAAAGTGAGTTCTCTTTCCACCATTACCAAGATGTCCCTGAACTTCACCTGTGACAGCGCTGAGGTTCTGAAGTCAGTTTCTAGGTGCAGAGACTCTGCATGATGTTGTGGAAAGTGACTTTCCGGTACAGAGCAGAACGTGGTGGGTGTTGCAAGTGGAGGTTTAGATTTGGTTCCTGCCGGATTTATATGAAATCACATGGGAAAGTGGGTTCTTTGATGTCACAGTGCTCCCTGCCCTGGATTTTATGTCCCTGCCACTTGAATGGCTTTTGTATTTTTTCCTTCTATTAGTATTTGTAAGCAGGCTAAAAAGCCAGCAGTTCCTTCCATTTGAAACGATTACATCTGGGAAGCTTAATTTCCTGACACAGTTGTAAAAATAAAAAAGTGCTCTTCCTAAGCCATTGTTCTTGTAATATTGCCTGACTGTACGTATTATGTCTCGTTGGACTTCTGCAGTTCTGCGAAATTGTTGGCCCCAGGTCTAAAGGCTACACTTTTTGGAAATTTCACTCAAATTATTTTCTTTTATTTGTGCTTCTGTTGCTTACCCTAGGAGGTGAATGCCTGTTTTTTTTTTTTTTTTAAATTTTCTGGAGTTGTGAAATGCTGATAAGGTTTCTGTGAGCTAATTAAAACATAATTCAGACAGGATTTCCAATTTGAGCCCCCAACACCTTTTTCTTAGCAGTCCAGTCTACACGGCCGCCATTACGAGACCAAATGGAATCCAAGAGCTGATTCCAGAACAGGGCTGGCTGTGAAACAGCTGACTTGCTGAATTGCTGCTGCCAGAGGACACTTCATTGTCAGAGGCGCTGGTGATAGCACCTGCATGTTTTCAAAGATGCTCTGAGGTCATGCAACTCGCCATCCTGTTGCAGAGACTTTGAGGATTTTATACGCAAGCGCCTCATGGTGTCTTTCAACAAAGGGCAACACCGTGTTAATTGGGAACCCTCGGTGTGCGTTCCGGTTTAATCTGGAAATTCTCTGTTTTGCTGCTCCTTGCTGAGGTATCTGTGATGGTTTAGTCATCTTTTATTCTTGGTGAGGCAGTTGCTGAAAGGATGAGACGGTATGAACCCTAATACCTTGCATTTATAAGTTGGCCTGAAAGTTCCCAGGAAGTTTCCCGGGATTATCTCTTTGTGCATGTCAGCATCCCTGTGACAGGCGTGGAGGTGTTATTCACACTCTGGTGAAGTACATTTGAAATCAGACAAAGTGTGTGAGCAGCCCAAGACCAGGCGATTTTTGCTCTTTATGTGTTCTAAAGGAGGCAGAGAATGAACACACACATCCTTGCCACTACGGATAGAAGTTTTGGTATAGACAAACGTGTACGCCCTGCGTTCCCCTCTTCCCAGCACAACAGCCCTTGGCGTTGGTTCCCATGCAGAAGCAGATTGGCTATTTTATTTTTTTTAAAGTTTTTCTTTTTTTTTTTTTTTAAGATTTATTTTATTGGGGCGGGTGCTGTGGCGCAGTGGGTTAAACCCTGGCCTGAAGTGCCGGTATCCCATCTGTGCACTGGTTCAAGACCCAGCTGCTCCCCTTCCAATCAAGCTCTGCTGTGGCCTGGGAAAGCAGTAGAAGATGGCCTAAATCCTTAGACCCTACACCCACCTGGGAGATCTGGAAGAAGTCTCCTGGCTCCTGGCTTTAGATTGGCACAGCTCTGGCCATTGTGGCCATTATGGTCATAGATTGGTCAGCCCCTTGGTTCAGCTGCTTTCTTTCAAGTCCATGACTACCCTAAAACTCTGTCGCACTGCACTTCTGAACGCCGCTCTCATCACTCTCACAGTGAGCTCTTGTACCCATCTGGTCTCGTGCCCTCGGCGCCTTTCTCCTGCTCTCATTAGAATTCACGGTTTTCCAGGGCTGGAGCCCCTCATCCTTAGTCTGCAGGGTAACCCCACGGGTCCTGACTCAGCTCCCATCTCCAGGTTCTTCTCACGGCCCAGTGGGCAGTTTCCCTGCACGGAGAGCCGGGGCCTGGCCTTTCTGCTCTGCCTTTGTACCTGGCCTTGACTCAGCTGCGAGCACCCACCCCTCTGCGCTTTCTTTCGGACCGCAGGCCTGTGTGCTGCATTACTACTGGTTCTTGAACGTTTGGCCTTTCTTCTCCTTTGGGAAGCCTTTTCTGACCTCCCGTGCCTGGTCTGGTTGGCTGCACACATCTCTGCCTCGCAGCACCTTCCTGAGCTCCCCTGGGAAACTTGAAGGAGACGGAGCAGCTCCGGGCCGGACGCCTCCCAGGGACAGCCACAGGGTCCCCAGTGCTTGGCTCTGACGGAGTCCATTTATTTGCTGCCACCCAGCAGTGCTGTTAAGTAGCAGGGCTTCTAGGTGATCTAGAAATGAGGACAGCTGTCTTCTCTGTCGAAGGAGCATTTCCTAACGCACTTGTTTAGGGAGCTGTAGTCAGGGAGGACCACGGCGGTTCTGTTTTTTTGTTTTTTGTTTTTGTTTTTTTTCCCATACACGAATGAATTCACAGAGGCACACTGTAGATGTCGGAGGTCTGTTCGGCCTGAGCGGGGCTGCAGGGTGTTGTAACTTGCCCGACACCAGGTAGTGAAACAATCTGCTGCTTTAGACTGGGACCGCTGCGTATCTGTGCTCCAGCACATTCGCGTAGTTCTCCTCCTAGCTGCTAACATGCCGGAAGTCGTCTCCAGGGCTTGCCAAGAAAAGCATTTTTCAGATGGAGGGTTTTGGTTTTCACACTCATGTGACAAGTGGTGATTCCTGTCATTAAAATTGCCTCGGTTCCTCTGCCTACTCTTAGCAGATAGAAGTCTCTCTTTTCTCTTCCTGTAAAATATTTGCACCTTTTAAACTAGAAATTAAGAACTAGTATTCCCTAACCCTGTGTGTACGTGTGGGAGAGGGGGAATTAATAGAATTTGTGTTTATGGGTATAAGGCGTAATATTATTTCTTAGGATTCTCTTTTAAATTCACTATTAAAAATAAAATTGTTTTGATTAGCATGTAATACTTTTACATTTTTATGGGGTGCAATGCAGTATTTCAACACTAAGTGTATCCAACCTGGCAACTAGCAGTTGCATTTCCTTTCCTTTTCTTTTTTTTTTTTTTTTAAAGATTTATTTTATTTATTTGAAAGTCAGAGTTACAGAGTGAGGTAGAGACAGAGAGAGAGGTCTTCCATCTACTGGTTCACGCCCCAGATGGCTGCAATGGCCGGAGCTGTGCCGATCCAAAGCCAGGATCCAGAGCTTCTTCGTGTCTCCCACATGGGTGCAGGGGCCCAAGGACTTGGGCCATCTTCCTCTGCTTTCCCAGGCCATAGCAGAGAGCTGGATCAGAAGAGGAGCAGCCGATGCTAGAACCGGCGCCCGTGTGGGGTGCCGGTGTTTCAGGCCACGGCTTTAACCCACTGTGCCACAGTGCTGGCCCCTCCTTTTCTTTTTGCTTGACATGTTCTGGAAGCCCTTTTCCAGTTCTTTTTTAAATTTTTTTAAAAGATTTATTTATTTGAAAGGCAGAGTGGCAGAGAGAGAGGGAGTGACAAAGAAAGGGTGATCTTCCATCCACTGGTTCTTCCCCTAAATGGCCACAACAACCATGAGTGGGCCAGGGTGAAACAGGAGCCAGAGATTCCATTTGGGTCTCTTAGATGGGTGGCAGGGGCCCACATACTTGTGCCATAATCTTCTGCCTTTCCAAGCACCTTAGCGGGGCTCTGGATAGCAGGTGGAACAACTGGGACTTGAACTGGCACTCTGCTATGGGATGCTGGTGTCACAAGCAGCGGCTAAAACTGCTGTGCCACCCCTGGCCCCTCTTTTCTAGTTCTTAATCTAGTGTAATATCGGTTGTTGTGAACCCTCCTGTGCTGTGGAACTTGAGGGAGAACCTGTTATTTCTGTGTTTAGGTACCTGTTGTCCACCCTCCATCCAGCCCCTACCCCACCCCTCCCCAGCATCTGGTCATTTACAGTCATATTTCTTGGTTATCTATGATATTTAAACCAGAAGAAAATGAAATTTGAAAAAGATCAAATCTTTTAAAATATAACTAATTTTACAGAAATTTTTAAGAGAATGGAACAAATATATGTTATAGTCAATAATGTGACTAAAATGGATATTTAAGTTGAGTGAGTTTTGTTTTTGTAATAAACATTTGAAAAATGAGAATTATTCCAAGTATTAATGTATCAAATACAATAAATTTGTTATATTGAATCCAAAAAGTTTTTGTGAGAAAAATGAAAATGATATTTGGGTTTTCTGTATTACTTTTATTATAAAATTTTGTGAATTGACCTTTATTCTAGATTGTAATCTATTCCACAGACATATAAAATCATTGGAATATGGGAGAATTGTTTAATCCTATTTTTCTCATTGCAGAGAAATTTCCTATATTGATATTTAGAAGTAGAATCAGGGCTATAATATTCAGATATTGCAATGGTTTCCTCTATTGATATTTGAAAGAGTCTGGGCTATAATCCTGGTTTTGTGTGTGTGTTTTGTTTTTTTAAAAATGACTTACTTATTTGAAAGGCAAAGTGATAGAGTGAGCTAGAGTGATAGAGAGGTAGACAGGGTAGGGGGGAGGGGAGCTTCCATCCGCTGGTTCATTCCCCAAATGGCTGCAGTGGCCCATAGCATCTGCTGCCGTCCCAGCTGCATTAGCAGAGAGCTGAATCAGAATCAGACCTGTGACACGGGGTGCCAGCATCGCAGGCAGTGGCTTGGCCCATTGTGCCTGCCCCTGTGGTGCTTTATTTTTCCATCCTATCACAGTATCTCTGAGGTTTCCACACCATAGTCACTCCTGGTGTTTGGAAGCTTGGGGAGTGGATGACTGTAGTGCTCAGCTGTGATTGTTTTTACTTCCTGCATAACTTTGCTGTCAGAGATAACATCTCAGTCATAAGTATTAAAGCACAAGGTCACATAGGGCAGTGAATGTCGCTCATCTCATTCTGTGCAGTTTCAAACACCAGGTCCCTCAATATCATTAAGAGACACCTTAGAGGAGTTACATGGGTTTTATGTTTAAAATTACACTGGCTTTAATACTATTTAACACTAGTAAGTTGATGGAAAATGAATATTTTAATTGAGTCTGAATAATTATTTGGAAAGGATCACTGGAGAGTGGAGTGTTTACCCTTTAAGTGTTTTTTATACTTACAGAATTCAAGATTCCAAAACTAGACTCTAAGGGACGTGTACGAAGCGCTGGTAGCCTTAGTTACGGTGTTTTTGTTTGTTGGTGTGTCATAGACTGCCTCTTCAAGGTGTGCCCTATGAATCGGTACTCTGCCCAGAAGCAGTATTGGAAAGCCAAGCAGGCAAAGCAAGGGAACCACACGGAGGCTGCGCTGCTGAAGAAGCTGCAGGTGAGGGCCGGTTTACCTGTCTGACCTACCCCGGACCATGCACAGCAGTAACCAAAGCTGCGTTTGCGGCTTTCTCACTCAAAGATTTCACCCATTTCACGGACATTCAGAATAGATGTAGCAGCACGTTGAGAGTGGAAGGGTGTTTTAAGCTATAGGGTGTGACCACCTGTTTCCTGGCATTGTAGTTAACATACTGCTAAGTTTTAGGGTGTGTCCTAATTAGAAGCGCATCATCAAACTTAAAGCCAGTTCATAAGCTCTGGAGGAATATGCAGTGCAGTTGTATTTTACTTGCCACAGTAGTGAATTTGTGTCCCTGAAAGACGATGGCAAAACATAATTGAGAAAGTATGTTGCTGATTTGGCTGAGTGTAAATTTGATAGACCTTAACTTGGCATCACTAAAAGTCCTGCGGAAACTGCACTTGGAGACTGTTAAGAGTTTCCTACAACTGTTGGTTTTTCTGGCAACATTCCTTCTTAAAGTAATTTTATGACTTGAGAGCCTGGTAGTCTTCTGAAATTTCCTAAATAAAAGTGGCCCAAGACATTTGTGGTTGAATTTTTTAAAAATAAATTGAGACGTTTTCATACTGTATTATGATTATTTAATTATTGCTCACCTTCTCCCCCTCTCTGCAAGCACCTGAAGTAAAGCAACCAGCCTGTTTTATTCATGATTATGTTCTTTGTTACCAAAAAGATAATTCATTTCTTTGTCATTTATTGTACTTTGATTTTGTTTCTTCCCTGAACATTTGGTAATCATCTGATAGCATGCTGCAGAACTGGAACAAAAGCAAAATGAATCAGAGAATAAGAAGCTGTTGGGAGAAATTGTGAAATACAGTAATGTCATACAAGTAAGTTTCTAATTTATTTTCTCTTGAAAGAGGTAAATATTTTATGGCTAATGCACTACATTACCCCTATGGATAGTATCATATGAGGATTAAAATTCTGGCACATTTGTTCTTTGGTGGGAGTTATGGAAAGTGTGAAATGTTCAGTGGGTATTCAGTACACTCTTCCATGTGTTTAAGCTTAGTCTGGTATGTGCCTGGAAAGCTGTAATCCATCTGGCTTTGTGCACCGTCACTCTATCAAGAGGGAGATGATGGGAAGCCCTTCCCGAAGCCCTGTGTATAACAAGTGGTTCTTCAGATGAGCAGGGCTAATGTTTGATGTTAGCTTTATTGTTCCATTTTGTAGAAAGGGAAATTTTCAAATCGTGCTTGTGGATGGATATCTCCCTTGAGTTGTCATTGGCGGGTCTCTATTCCAATGAGGATGCATGTTCTGATTTATCTCAGCTACATTCCTTTCCTGTGCTTCATTTAGATCTTTTTTTAGCTCGTTACTGGGTTATTTGTTAATATACGCCTCACCTTGTTCCAAGAAAGAATGTAAGGCATTTTCCAAAAGATACAGCACATAATAAGAGAAAATAGAAATAAGTAAGGCAGTTTGGGGCAAAAGGAAAATAATGGTTGGGTGGAAGGGTGAGTTGTGTTTATGAAAGCCGGGTTGTAACGTCTGGTAAGCTCGGGGTCAGAGCCGTCTGTTGCCCGTGCAGATGTAAGGAGGCACAGGAAGGTACAGAATTGGCAGAGGTCGCTGACACTGAGCCACGTAAGAGATCTAGAAGTACAACCATTCCCAGAAGTAAGCCAGGGAAGTGTTCCACAAAGAGGACACTGTTGACTAAACAATAGCCTTGACAGCTTCCTCACGGTCAGTGCCACAAGGAGGTGCTTCATCAAGCTGTTTTTAGAAATAACACTCCTGATATTTTGGTGTTGGCCGATGGCAAGATGCCGGAGCACAGGTCGGTCACAGCAGCTGTGTGGTGGGAGAGGAGCAGAGGACCTGGGTCTGCGGCTCCCTGTCTGTGACTCAGCCCAATGATAGATCCTGTGAGACCCCCCCTTAGGTGGGCTGCATATCCCTTGGGCAATCCTCTGTACACAGAACATCTCTTAACCTGGTCTTCATGAATAGGAAGTGGCAGCCAGTGAAACTTAGATTCTTTTTGATACCTGAAGTCCGAATATTTGCCTCCTCAGTCGGGGGCTGTGTCATGGTGGATCCCAAAGGGTGGGATCTTGCCCATGAGGATTTCCTTTGGTATATGGTAAAGTGAGATCCAAGGGTCAGGTAGTGAGCTTTTTAAAAAGCTGATTCATGCCCCCTTAAAGAATCGTCCTTTATCTTGAGATAAATTCATTCCTACACTGGGGTACTAAAATGACCATTTTTAGGGAAATGGTTATAATGGTAGATGGGAAGCTTGTTGTGTCTTAGTTTCCCTACTCAGTAGTGTAGCGATTTTGGAGCTTTTGGAGCGAGTTTGCCCACAGAACACAGAGATGTGAGGAATGAGGCTTCTGCCGGGGGCCTGTGGAAGTCGCAGAGCCTGTTGTGTGCAGGAATGTGAAGAACACTCAGTGGGTTGGTGTGTTGTTAGTTCAGTTTCTTGGTTTTCCGCAGTATATTTTCTTTCTGTGGCTGTTCCGGCCTTGAGAGAGGATGTGATGTGTAGGAACCCCCAGATCTCCTTTGTAAAGCCCTTTTCTTCTGTTTTAGCAGAGGAAACTCACTCAAAGGTGACCCTGGTTTATTTCACTCCTGTCACACTTCAGTAGGAGGCAGAATTGGGAATGGAAGTGAGGAGGAATCTAAGAAAGTCAACTTGAGGCCGGCGCCGCGGCTCACTAGGCTAATCCTCCGCCTTGCGGCGCCGGCACACTGGGTTCTAGTCCTGGTCGAGGCACCGGATTCTGTCCCAGTTGCCCCTCTTCCAGTCCAGCTCTCTGCTGTGGCCAGGGAGTGCAGTGGAGGATGGCCCAAGTGCTTGGGCCCTGCACCCCATGGGAGACCAGGAGAAGCACCTGGCTCCTGCCATCGGATCAGCTGCGGCGGCCATTGGAGGGTGAACCAACGGCAAAGGAAGATCTTTCTCTCTGTCTCTCTCTCTCACTGTCCACTCTGCCTGTCAAAAAAAAAAAAAAAAAAAAAAAGAAAGTCAACTTGAAAACATGGCGGAAACTGAAAACACCTCTTTTGTTTAAACGTAACCTTAGGCTGTGTTACATGGATGTATGATGTATGTGGAAACATTGAAGAATAAGCGGGTGACCACGTCTTTTCCCAACAGCTACTGCATATAAAAAGCAACAAGTATCTGACCGTCAACAAGAGATTACCCGCTTTGCTGGAGAAGAACGCCATGCGTGTGTCCCTGGATGCTGCCGGAAACGAGGGGTCCTGGTTCTACATTCACCCCTTCTGGAAGCTGAGAAGTGAGGGGGACAATGTATGTGAACTTGCAATTGGAGGGGAAAAGTTCATGGTGAAAACCGTTCTTGAGAAGAGAATCCAGGAAGTATGATGAAGGGGACAGTAGTTTTTAATCAGCACGTTGCTTTTATGTTAATATCTTTAGCAGGTTAAATGGTACAAATTGTGCTCAGAAAATGTAGAAAGGGTTCAGGTTAATTTAAAAAAAATCATGGTTTGTGTGAAAGAACTTAAGCAACCTTACTATTGGTTGAGACTTATTAAAGAGGGGTGGAACTTACTGCCTTGTCAGATCAAGAGGGAGTGTGATTTTAGGGAAGAAAGCTGTGTTTAGGGAAAGATGTCTGCTCCATGGAATTAACAGAGTAGCCCCATGAGTCGTGAAAGTGTTCCATTTGCCGGCTCTGGGAATGGCCTCTTACTGACTCTGTGTTCTAATTGGTGTGTCATGTATGAGGACCTGCAGGTTAGGCACCTGCATGGTGACGATAGCTATTTAAAATATACGTGTACATGTGTATATTTAAAATACAATGTGGAAGAAGTGCATATTGTCATGTAAATTTTAGTAATTGCTAACCTTTTCTGCTATTTCATATAGTAGATAAAAAATTATGTGAAAGATTCGATAGGATCAATATTTTGATATATTCATGGTTAATAAATAAAGTGTTAAGTGACAGTCCCCAGCACTTGGGAGATTTTCAGTAAGTACTGTTGGCACTGAACGCCAAGTGACTTTTGTAAACAGAACAGCTTGCAGATACTAGGTCAGGTGATCAGTAGCTGAGATTAAAAAAATATTAGCCTCATGGAATCAGAGTCATCTAAAGGATAATTATTCCGACAGAGGTTAATCAATCAATACTTGAGCACATTTTAAATGGGTTTTGGATATTTCTTCTCCTAGAAATGTGTTCTATTTATAGTGAATGTGTTTTTTCCAGTAAATATTAAAGAAGCAATTCAATTCCACAGGATGCAAGCTTCATGATTTAATTTGGTTAATAAATTGTCTGGTGATACCTTCCTAGGTAAGGTTGGGAAAAGCATGGCATGCAGGAATGTGATGCACTCAGTCCAGTGTTGATCCTGAAAAACCCAAGTCCCATCTTGTTTTTGTTTTGGCATTCTGTGATGTTTGTTGTGAGCATGCCACATTTTAATTTCAGTAGGTGGTTAATTACAATCAACTCTCAAGTGTTCAGACCTGCTTATGCAGTCTGTGAGCAACCTGTGCCTTTGCAGAGAGATACCCCTTCTTGCAGTGTGTGTCCCCTTTCCAGTCCCCTCTACTGTGTTGTGTCCCTGCCTGTGGGTGGCTTATGAAAATTCACCATCAAAACAGATAAGACCTGAGCTCAAGCTCTGAAGGAACGTGATAAAATGATGGCATAAATTGGGGCCACTGAATTTGCTGTGAATTATATGGGTTCATCCAAGCTGTTTACGTATTCATTCTGTCTAGTCCTTTCCCAGATTCCGAATCACTTTATAGAGTCAATAGAGAGTTGAATGTAATGAACTATTTCAAGTAATTCGTTGTACTAGAAAAACAAAACCAAACCCACCACCTAAACCCTCCATCAGGGTGAAAACAGAAGATGTGGTTGTTAAGTGCAATGGATAAGTTCTTACCTAGATGTGCTCCATATAGCATGGCTGAAACAACCTGCCACGTTGCTTTTAGCTGAACAGCGCACTGTTTTTGCTCACCACTGTGTAGCTCTGTGTATGATAGAGGTTGCTGTGAAAGCTCAAGCACACCCACAGTGTTTTATTGACTGCACAAATAATTGCATTATAACACTCATTTTCCTCCCCAGGATCAGGCAGCATTTTCTAAAAGAGAAATCTACTGTGTTTTGTTGAAGGAAATTGGAAATGCTGTCGCTGCATAGGAAGTGGTTCAATTACTAGTGTTTATCTTTAAAAGCATATTAAGTTAAGGAGAGGAAATTGCAATTTTTTGTTCAAGGCCTTTTACAGTTGTATTTTATTATTTAGCAATTTATTATGATTTAGGTTATACGTATCCAACAAAGTGTTCTGTGACCCAAATGAAATGCAAAAATAATATTGGTGACAATCTGGGGAAGAAAAATACTCATAGCCTCACAAACCAACAATTCCTACAACTTGGGGACACCTTGATAATATGTCTGATATGGACTTCTAGAAAAAAATATTTATTTATTTATTTATTTAAAAGTCTGATTTACAGAGGGAGAAGGAGAGACAGAGAGATCTTCCATCTGCTTGTTCACTTCCCAGGTGGCCACAATGTCCAGGGCTGAGCCAAGCCTAGGCCAGGAGCCAGGAGCTTCTTCCATGCCATTGGCAGGGAGCTGGATAGGAAGTGGAGTTGCCGGGACATGGACTAGTGCCAACATATGGGATGCCAACATTGCAGGTGTCAGCTTTACCTTCTATGCCATGATGTCGGCCCCAGAATGGGTGGCTTTTGAGGGAAGAATAGATTCATGAATCCCTCGACTTTCAGCTGCATGGAAAGTCTTTGCTTGCTCTTAAACCTTTTGAAGTCATTGGGACCAACCAGAAGCAAAGAACATGAATATTTCATTTTCATTTATCTTCCTGTGATTGAGTAGTTAATTTTTCATTTTCAATTTTGATTTAAGAAGATGGTGGATTTTAAAAGTGTGGAAAGGGCAGATGCCCTTTTAATCAAGGAAAGCATTCCAATTTTAAGGATTCTTTCAGTCTCTCAAGTCGATGTTGTTGTTTTAAAAAGCGACATGCCTGGAGTTTCTAGCAGAGGTTGGACTGGCACCCTGGTGTTGTGTTCCTGTTGTGATGCGCTTTCTAACTTCCCAGGGCCACTTCAGAGCGAGGCAGAGGCACGTTGCATCCTGTTGAGTCTTTCCTGGGTGTTGCACAGAACCGATGTTCACAACAGACATTCATGCAGGAGAGTGAATGTTGTGGCTGATCCTAGGACGTGAGCTCCTCAGAAGCCTGTGGTCCGTCCTGGAACAGGCCCAGAGCTGTGCTCTTCCGAGAATATTTAAAAGTTCCACATTTGCTAAGCTACTTCAGTAGGGCCTGTCTCTTTATTCTTAGCTATTCTGTTTTTTTCTTTCTAAAAAGTTTTCAAAATTTTCTTTTCTTTTTTTAATACTTTCTGTTTTTATTTTTTTGTGAGAGATACGTAGACTGAGGCAGAAAGAGAGAGAGAGAGAGAGAGAGAGAGAGAGAGAGAGATATCTTCCATCTGCTGACTGATTCCTTAAATGTCCGCAAGAGCTGCGGCTGGGCCAATCCAATGCAGGAAGTCAGGAACTCAGTCCTGGTCTCCCACTGCAGCAGCAGGTGTCCAAGTACTGATGTTGCTCATTAGCAGGAAACAGGGAGCTGGAATCAGGACAGAGCCAGGACTCAAACCCAGGCATTCCAATACAGAGTGACTTTTCTCCTTTTTTTCAAATTTTGACTTCTATTAAGAAATGTTTTACTTATTTATTTAAAAGGTAGAGGTCATTGGGAGGGAGAGAAAGAAATTCCCTAAATGCCCTCCGTGGTAGGGGATGGGGTTGGGCTGAAGTTGAGAGCCAGGAATGGAATCTGGGTCTCCCATATGGGTGGCAGGGACTCAAGTACTTGAGACATCATCTGCTGCATCCAAGGGTGTGCATTAGCCGGAAGCTGGGTGGGAGGTGGAGGGAGGTAGAACTCAAATCTAGGCACTCTGGTAGGGGATGCAGGTATTCCATGCAACGTCTTAACTGCTGGGCCACATGCTCTCCCCTTTAAGGCTGTTTGTTGATGATCCTTCCTTGTCTATGAGTGGAGAGCTTCAGGGAAGAGTCTCAGTGAGTCACAGCATCTGACTTCGTGTGCACTTGAAAGGTTGGATGATGAGCAGAGACTGGCTCTGTAAACAGAAGATATTTCCATAAACCCAGGAACAGCCTTCCTTTGGTTAGTGAGGTTGAGAGGCCTCTGTTGTGTTTGAGTCTCTGGATAGTTTATGACAACAGCACTGTTGAATGCAAACTCTGAGTTTTATAATCCGCTTAAAGATATCTGATATTGAAAATATGAAATCATGTTCCTAATGGATAATCCTACATGTTCTCACAATTGAATCCTAATTGATTTTTTGTTTTCTACCAAACTCATTTATTCTAATATTTAATTGGTATACAGTATGTAAAAAGAAGATTTTTGCTTTCATTTCTGGAATGGTGAGGATTCTATAAACTGAGACTATATACTGGAATACTCTTCTAAAGGTGTTTAGCAGCATAGGTAACTTTGATACTAAAAAACCCTTACTCATTATCATCAAGAAAGGATAACTTCAGTTCCCTGTCATTTGAATCATGAATAGAAATATCTGAAGGTAAAGTAGACTTTGCCGTGATAGCATTAGTAAAAATCAACCCAGGCTTACTTCTTAGCTACTTTTCCCATAATCAGTTTTGTTTTTTTATTAAAAATAAACACAGGTTTAAAGAGCAATATAAATTTTGAATGTTTAAGATGAGAAGGAACAGGATACCACAAGTTCAAGCAAAAAACTTATTTCTGCAAGGATGTACCTGATCTCACACTTCCTGAACCCAGATGACGTGAAGATGTTTAGTACATATTCGAGATTATGGCAAGATCAGTTTTACCAGACTTGTCTCACTGTAGAGTATAACCTTTTCTGTTTGCTCTTGAAGTGATTCTCATAGTTAGGTAGATGGCTTTTTTGGTGACAGGCACATTTTCTCTGTTGGCTGGGCTTATGTCATAAGACCTTGTGTGTTAAAAAGAATGATGACCTAATTAATGCCTTTCAGAAAGCTCCAACTGGAATGGGAAATGAAAAGCAAAAAGATCTCCACTAGCTTTGTGGATCCAGACCGATAGGCACTGTGGGGCATGATTATGTGATCATTTATTAGAAGATCCTTTAGCTCAGAGGGAGAAAGAACTAACATTTATACAGAAGATAAAAGGAGTGATGTCAGGTCAACAATGAGAACTGTGCAGGCAGTTTTCACTTTATAGATAGCACCACAGATCCGTGCAACGTCCCCATCGTCTCCATCGCAGTTTGTTTCTGATTCCTAGATCGTTGTGGGAGACAAAGTTGTTCTGATGCCTGTGAACGCGGGACAGCCACTCCACGCCAGCAACATAGAACTGCTCGACAACCCCGGGTGCAAAGAGGTAAGTTCAAGGAGAAGGCAATGAACTTGTTGGTCTTGCCATGAGGGAGGGAGGGAGACACACACAGACACAGGGAATGGTCCTATAGTTTCATTCATTGTCTTCATGAGCATAATCCCAGTTATACTGACTAATATTTCTGAGGTCTTTGTAGACAGTGATTAGCTATTGCTATTTCTGGGGAATTTTTTTCAAGATATTTGTATCACAGTACATTTTTTGTTGTCCAAAGGTATCTCTTTCCTTCTTTGACTAATGAAAATAGTAATTTCTATTGTAGAATGTAATGTGCCATCTTCTAATTCTTATCATTTGTTTTCATTAATAGGTGAATGCTGTTAATTGCAACACTAGTTGGAAAATCACGTTGTTCATGAAATTTAGTTCCTACCGCGAGGATGTATTAAAAGGAGTAAGTATGTGCTATGTAGGATGTTTTCTGGAAGACATGAGGCTGTCGGGCTGGAATTTGGGATGCAGCACTTGTGTATTTACTGGTGTCCGTAATTGACAGTGTAAATATGGTGCACACCGTAGTACTCACTCTGAGTCTTGTACTGAGTCTCAGTGCTTAGAATTTGAAATGTTTAAATAATCCTTAAAAGCTAAGTGACTCAATAGGACCCCCCAGGGGATCCAAACCAGAAAGAGGCACCTGCTTCTTGTGTCCCTGTGTTCAGAAGGCTGTTGGAAACACAGTGGTTCTTGACCTGTTTCCCCAGGGTGACGTTGTTAGATTGTTCCATGCGGAACAAGAGAAATTTCTGACTTGCGATGAATACGAGAAGAAGCAGCATATTTTCCTTCGGACAACCTTGCGCCAGTCAGCCACGTCTGCCACGAGTTCCAAAGCACTCTGGGAAATTGAGGTGTGTAATTAGTTTTTGACTTGTGTAAACATTTAGATCAGAAAGACAAGATTGCCTGGGCTGTTCATTTTCCTGTGATAGGCGTCTCTTATGCTGGACCCATGAAACAGAATGATTTTTCTAAGTCAGCTTGGACCCCTTTGTTGCTGTGAGTAATTTAAAAGGATACCGCTGTCTTCTCTGGGCACTGTCGCTCTCTCCCTCTGTCTCTCTGTCATACATACGTATTTAATCAGAGCATGCATGTGATTTTACCTTAAAAAAATCCATTGTGATATGTTGTCAATACCAATAAGGCTGAAGGCCACATGCCTCAGATGGTGTTGGAAATAAGAGAGAGTCAGATGAGCTCGCTGTAAGTGAAGGTGGGTAGCAGAACCACACTGTCACAGGAGAGAACAACCTTTATTTCCTGTGGGGATGCCATTTCTATTGTGATTAGGAGTCCCGTGGTTAAGAATTCATTCATCCTTTCAAAAGTATTTCTTAAATGTGGCCGTTTGGTGGAACTATTATAAAAATATAAGATAGGGATTTTCTTTAAGGGACCTTTCTTTTTAAAAAGGATTTTTAAATTTATTTGAAAGGCAGTCTTAGAGAGGGAGACAAAGGGCCTCCATCTGTTGATTGACTCCAAATGGCTGCAAGGGCTAGGGCTTGACCAGGCCAAAGTCTGGAGCCAGGAAATTCATCCAGGTCCCCCATGTGGATGCAGGAGTCCAAACGGTTTGAACATCCTCTGTTGTTTTCCCATGTGTGTTAGCAAGGAGCTAGATCAGAAACGAAGGAGCTAGATCAGAAATGAAGGAGCCAGGAGCTGGTACTGTGGCATAGCCGCTCCACTTCTGATCCAGCTCTCTGCTATGGCCTGGGTGAGCAGTAGAAGAAGGCTCAAGTCCTTGGGCTCCTGCACCCTAGTGGGAGACCTGGAAGAAACTACTGGTTCCTGGTTTCGGATCCGCCCGGCTCCAACTGTTATGGCCATTTGGCTAGTGAACTAGTGGATGGAAGACCTTTCTCTCTGACTCTGCCTCTGCCTCTCTGTAACTCTGCCTTTCAAATAACTAAATAAATCTTAAAAAAAAAAAAAGAAATGGCACAGCCAGGACTTGTACCTGTACCCTTATCAAATGCCAGAGTTGAAAGTGGTGACCTAACCTGCTACTGCCACTGCCACAATGCAGGCCCCTAAAGGACCGTTTTATTCAGTGGAGAAGATAAGATTTACAAAGTTACCTGTGAACAAGTCAACATCTGAGAAATTCCACCCTGTTTTAGTGGAGGACATCTACGCCTGTATCAGTGGTTCTCAACTATTTCAAGCCTGTTACCCACACACTGCTCTTATGTCCTAAAATGAAATCTATAGTTAATATTTATATATTCTCATGGTTAAAGTCAATATGACATCTAAGTTCTGATATAAGGAAGCAGTAAAAAAGACTCTGTAATAAGATAATATGTATTTCAACACATATGTGATTACTCTGAAATATGTAAGATTTATACCTTTCCGATAATCCCTTTGCCCCTTGGATTGAGAGAAAAGCTTCCCTTGCTCTCTGCGATGCCTTAGTTAGCCCCGTTCTGTGCAAAGGAGACAGAGCCTGTGGATGCTGAGTTGCTTGCAGTGCTCATCCCAAGGGTGACTGGCGGAGCCGAGGCTCAGACTTTGCACTTTCTGCTGCACCAGGTCCCTGTTGTGTCCCACAGCGGCAGACCTGCTTTCCTGCCCACTGAGCCTCGTGCCTCAGCACCTGGGGCTGGGCCAGTGGAAAGGACAAGTATCAAAGGACACGGTGTCTGCAAAAGGCAGACATGGAAAAAGCCAAAAATTACATTAGTTCAGACCCACAGGTCTTGGCATCTGTGGTTCTGCCTGCCTGGAAGGGGCTGTTTCAGTCTCTGTGCACGGCTGTCTCATTGCCTTCCTCTTGGTGTCAGCTCGGATGGCCTCTCTGAATGGCCCACGCTGACTGCCACAGCGGGGGGAGCCTCCCTCCATCTCTTCGTCTTGCAGTCGGTCTCTGTTCCGGTCCTTATTTCCTTCTGTCTCTTCCCCGTTAGAATCAAAGCTCTGGTCTTACCCACTTCTGAGTCCTTTTGCTTCAGAGTAGTTGGTACCTGGCAGACTCAGTGTAATCTGCTGATGAATGTCGGGATAGCAAGGCTGGGAGACCACCGCAGAACTTCCAGGTCTGGCCTGGGAAACTTGTCTTTCCGAGCAAGGCCAGATGTGCCGCTGTAAGGCATGCACCTGAGTTAACGCTTACAAGATGTCTCCTGCTCATTATGGGGGATTTGGTACTCTCGTGAAAGCGTGTGTTAGACTGGACAGGTCAGCATTAAAGAGAGTGCTCTCTGTGTAGACACGAGTGTGCCTGTGCCATGACTGTCGTTGCTCTCTGTCTGCAGGTGGTTCATCATGACCCGTGCCGTGGGGGTGCAGGACAGTGGAACAGCCTGTTCAGATTTAAGCATCTTGCCACTGGGAACTACTTAGCTGCAGAGGTAAGAGTAACGAAGATAGCACCAGTTGAGTCTCTGACTCTGAAATAGTGAAGCAGGCAATTGGATTCTCCAAGACTTTGTATTGGTGGGAACAGTCATTATACAAATTTGATGATCAGTTACATGTTCTGGATTGGCTTGTAAGTTGTTTTTAAAGTGTACATGCGAGTCTAAGTTGTAAAATGAAAATTAAAGCAATAGTAGCAAAACCCTGCAGTTGTTTTACTGTAAGGTCAACTGGAATTGTGGCATCTGAATTGCAAATGTGTGACATGTCCTAAAATTTTCTGTTTACCTTCACTCTTTCCGAATGTCTGTGTTGGAAACATGATTCGTTCATTGTTGATGCCGTGTATCCCTGATGCCTTCGGGTTTATTTTCAGTGGTCTTCTGTAATTGGTGGGTGGCCTTTAATGTACAAATCATTGAAGAGTAAAGAATTTTCTTCCTAAGACACTGGACTGTCATTGCAGGACTGTCTATAAAAATGGTAACAGGCATAGAAAGGCCTTTTTTTTTTCTCTTCATTAAAAGGACTTGACAATCAGCTGAATAGGCAAGGGTAAAAATAACACCATACCAGATTTAGAAATAGATTTTAAGTTTAGATATTTAACTTAGAAATGCTTTTGAAAGTATTCTTTCTCCACTGTGTGAGAATACCCCTACCTCTGCTTTCCTCTATTCTGTGTCTGTTTTGCTAGGGTTTCTTCTGTTATTCTAAGCCAGAGTTTGGCCTTAGGATTTTTGTTGTTATTGGCCTAACTTTGGTTTTGGATGTGAAGAAGGGTAAAGAAAGGAGTGGGTTGGAGAACTGGTGAGGGAGAGGTGTGAGCAAAGATGGTGTATCCCAACCAGTTTCATAACCCTGTGCCCTCTGTCTGTACTCACAGCCAGTCCCGTCACTCCGTCCATCCTGCTAATCTGCAGCTCTCCATAGCAGTCACCATCTGACTCGTTGTGCATTTTGTTCTGTTGAGCAGCTCTGTCAGTAAAATGTAGGGTCTCTGAAGGCAGGGGGTTTCCATCACTACTGTGACCCCAGCTCCTATAAAAATGCCTGACACTTAGAAGCGTCTCATGAATAGTGTTGAATGAGTGGGTGAATATAAAGGCTTCCATGCTTCCGTAAGTTGAGAGAATAGGGAGAAGATTTCAGGATTTGTATTTGAGATAGATTGAGAGACAAATTAATCTCTTTAAGCACCACTTTCGTCCTCTGGAACATGAGAATAATCAAATACTGACATAATTCCCTTAACTTATTAGCAGAGTTAAATGAAGTGAAGTGCTTGGCATGGTGTGTGACTCATGTATGGCCAGCATGATTAATTTTATTATGTGATAAATAGGGATTATGCTTTTATAAATTTCTGACATGCTGTTTTCTCTTCAAGTAAATGAAATATAGCTTTGTAATTTTTCAGCTGTTTATACCATAGATATTTTGAAGTAACCCCTTTGAAAAATAAACCTTTGAAGCAAAAATAAGCAGTAAGGGAGGGAATCTTGTCTAAAAGGAGAGCCAGAGAAGTCTAGGCAGGCATCCTAGAGAAGATAAGCAGAATTTAGGATTGACATCCTTATGGTTCTTATGTCAGTGATGCTTGAGAGAGAGAGAGAGAGAGAGAGAGAGAGATCCCCCATCAGCTGGTTGTCACCACTGATTTACTCTTCACATGCCCACGGTAGCTGGTACCTGGATGAGGCTGAAGCTAGAAGCTGGGAACTAATTCAGTTCTCCCGTGGGGGTGGCAGGAACTTGGCCATGTGGCTCATCACCTGTTAGCTCCTGTGGTCTGCATTAGCAGGAGGTTGGAGTCAGGAGCCAGGTACTCCACTGCAGGCACGGGAGTCCAGCTGCTAGGCTGAAGCCCTACCCCCAGTGGCTTTTCCAGATGCTGCTGTCCTGTGGGAAATGGCCATCATGTGCATATTGCTCACTTTCCTTGGTAATTTCTGTAATTAAAACTTGTATTGCTTAATGCATTCAAATGATTCTTGAGAATTAAATTGTCATCTTTGAGGAAGACCCAAGACCTCAGTACATAGTAAAGTAATTATAGAAAACAAGTCGTTCCTTAAAAAGAAGTTGAAAGGTTGTCTTCTCATTCTGTCTCTGGAGAACATGGTTTCAAATGCCGGGTACTATTTTGTCCATTAACAATTGGACGTATTTGAAGCATTTTGTCTCTGACCTTTAATCGTTTGGACGGAATCGTTTTTATAGGGAGAGCTAGGCACCAAATGCTTATCTGAGAATTATAAAAGTTAGGAAACTATTTTCTGTCAGCTTTAGTTAGCATGAAAGAATGACTATTTCTGTGTAGTTTTTTAGTATTAAAATAGAAATCATTGCCTCAAAACGCTGACATCGTAATTTGGGGTTTTCTGTTCCTATGTTAGGTAGGTTCAGACAAGATCCTGACACAGCCGTTTCTCTGGTGCTTGTCCTGCTGGTATGCCGGTGTCTGGAGGTGTGGCCATTGCCAGGCATTGTCATCACTATCATTCAATAAAAAATTGAAGAAACAGCTAGAGCCTAGCTTCTGACAGCAGCTGAGGAACCATAATTATCCTTTTATCCTTTTGCTATTGAAAAATGTCCAGATTTTTAATTACAAGGTGTTATTCATGTCATCCAGGTAGGATGGGGTGTTCCCAACAGTTTTAGTTGGATCAGCATTTCTGGTTTTGTCACAGTGTACTCTTTTTCTTGGTGGAGAAAACTCCATAACTTGACTATTTTTTTAAAGATTTATTTTTATTTTATTTGAAAGGCACAGTGAGAAAAGGAGAGGGAGAGGGAGAGGGAGAGGGAGAGGGAGAGGGAGAGGGAGAGGGAGAGGGAGAGAGAGAGAGAGAGAGAGAGAGAGAGAGAGAGAAAATATGATTATCTTCCATCCACTGATCTACTGGTTTACTCCCTAAATGGTTGCAATGGCCAGGTTGAACTCAGGGGCCATGAGCTTCATCTGGGTCTCCCTTGTGGATGCAGGGATCCAAGTACTTGGGCCATCTTCTGCTGCTTTCCCAGGCATATTAGCAAGGAGTTGTATCAGAAGTGGAACAGCTGGGACTTGAACTGGTACTCACATGGAATGTCAACATTGCGGTCAGTGGCTTTACCTGCTATGCCACAATGCTGGCCTAGACTCGATCATTTTTGGAATTCATAAAAATAGCATAAGTCTTTAAGAATTCATACAGCCTTCAATATCCGTACCTGATGTGCCTGATAAATTCATAGCATCATAGAGAATGCTGCAGGGAGAGCAAAGGAAGCATTGGTCTCAATCTTTGCCCTCAAGGAATTGATCTAGTTGAGAAGTCCTTATGTAATGAACAACCACAGACTGCAAGCCAGATCATGGGATGCTGATAATGTGTGCAGTGGAGGTAAGCCAGCGTGAGGTGAGTCCAAGCAGGCTCTTGTCTAGGATGAACTATTCCCTGGTTGTTACAGTGTAGACATAGATAATCAGAGAAACAGGATGACAGTCCTTGGAGAAGTTTCCAAGGAGGCACAGATACGGACATGAAATGACCACATTGCACGTGGACACTGTAGAAATCAAGTCTGGGCTCAAGGAAGGAGTGTGGAAGGGCTGTTGAGCCACAGAACTCTTTGCTTTCAGATATTCGATGTGGTTCGTAATGGAATAAATTTGGGGCAGTTAATCCTACCTACCCAGAGCTTGGGACTGAATCGTGGTTCAGAACCTTTGGTAAGGAGCCCAGTGTGGTGATACAGCAGCCACAGCCAATTCTCAAGCAACAGTTCGAGTCCCAGCTGCTCCACTTCCTATCCAGCTTCTTGCTAATGTGCCTGGGAAAGCAGTGAATGGTAGCCATGGTACTTGGGTCCTTGCCACCCACATGGTAAAACTGGATGAAGTACCTGGCTCTTTGCTTTGGCCAGCCTGGCCTATAAAAGGATATTTGGGGAATGAACCAGCAGATAGATTTCTGTCTTTCCCTCTCTGTCACTCTACCTTTTCAGTCAGTCAATCAGTCAATCAATCAGTCAGTCTTTTTTTAAAAAAAAAAAAAAAACAAAAAAAAAACAAACACCTAAGCCTTTGGAAGGGACCAGTAATATCACTTAAAGAAGTGTAATTTCTGGGGCAGGCCTAGTGGTTAAGCCAACCATTAGGATACAGGTATCCTGTATCAGAGTGCCTGTGCTTGAGTCCTGGCAGCTTTCTGTTAATGTACACCCTGGGTGGCAGCAGTGATGGCTGAAGTAGTTGGATTCCTGCAACCTGTGTGGCAGACCTGGATTGAATTACTGGCTTCTGGCTTCAGCCCTGGGCCAGCCACAGCTGTTGCTGGCATTTGGGGGGAGAGTCTGCCTCTGCTTGATTCCTGCCCAAGAGCTCCCAGTAGAGTGTGTGAGTATGTGGTACCAATATGAGCAGAGATGTGCTTTGCAGTAAGCATTTAGGTATGACGAGGTCCAAGGGATGATCAGGAGGCCCAAGGAGGAGCTGCTTGATGGTGGAGTAAGGCCAATGGGGAAGAGAGAGAGCGTGTTCAGGAAGTGAGGGCAGCTTCTACATGAGCAAGGAGGTGTGTGTTACCATAAGCTGGTTTCACGTGGCTGACCTGTGGGATGTGTGTGAGTTGGAAGAGGCACAAGAAGGTGGAAGAGGAGTAATGGGACTAGAAGCTTAGTGCAGGCCACATTTATTAACTGGAGATTGGGTTTTATCCTTTTTTTTTTTTTTTTTTTTTTTTGGTTTTATGTATTTGAAAGCCAGAGAGAGACATCTTTCATTCACTGGTTCACTCACCACATGCCCACAATATACAAGGCTGGGCCACACCAAAGCTTGGAGCCTGGAACTCAGTCCAGGTCTCCAACATGGGTGGCAGGAATGCATCTACGTGAGCCATCACCTGCTGCCTCCCAGGGTGTGCGTTAGCAGGAAGCTGGATCAGAAGCAGAGTGGGAATTTGAATCTAGGCACTCTGATGAGGGATGTGGGCGTCTTAAGTTCTGCACCAGAAGCCAACCCCAAGGGTTTCACCTTTTGAAGTGAGGCGTTGTTGTAAGTGTACTGTTTTACGTATACAGGAAACCACTTCAGAAAAGCACTGCCCAGTGTGGTGGTTTCTAGCCACATGATGGCTAATAAGTTAAACTTAATGTTACTAAAATTAAATGAAGTTAAAAGATCAGTGTTCTCAGTCATACTTTAAGTTGCCATGTTTTGAGTAGCTCAGTGGCCACGCCCTGTGGTGCAGCATGAGTGTGCACTGAAGAGAACGTTCTAGTGGACAGGGCTTCCCTGCAGCCCTTGTGAGGTGACTGGGAAATTCCGAATTTAGCGGCAGGGGATCATTTTGGAGACAGAACCTGCAAGGAATTTTGAGGCCTTGGGCTATGGGAGTGGCATTGGTATGATGAGAAGCAGGAGAGCCGAAGACAAGTTTAGCCGACAGTCGATGGCAGGGAATCCCTCAGATGTGACAGGTTCAGGAGTAGGAGGACTCCAGGCTCTTGAAGGCTGCTGAGGTCACTCATCAATCCAGGGAAAGTAGGAAGAGGTGCCAAGCAGGGAGGGGCCGCTCACTCAGCTCTGTTGTGTTCCACTGGATTTGCTCATGGAGAAGTGCAGTGGAATGGTCTTGCACACTTCCCACAGACTTTCTGAAGACCCCTGTAGAATGTGCAGGGGAATAGGTCAGGTACGGGTTTCCCAGCGTCTAGAAATTGGGAGATTGACCAGGGCCGGAGAAGTGTATTGGAGTCTCGTTAGCACAGGGAAGATGGTTGTGGGAAGGTGGTTGAAGATGGAACCACGAGGAACATTATGTTTTAAGGGTGTCCAGACTGGGCTCCTAAGAAGCCAGGGAGGCGTATAAAAAATGAAGTAGGCTGTATCGCAGATGCCCAGCCAAGGAGGGGGTGCTGCTGTGTGGTTGGGGACAGAATCCAGAGTCCGCCGACGGCATTTGCGTGGAATGCAATTGCTGGTGAGTTCTTTGAGGCGATTTTTATGGGAACCAAAATGCAGGGGTGGAAGAATCTCAAGGAAGTCAGAAGCGGAAGTGAATGCAGACTGAACTTTCACAGCCTGGCAGCGAAGAGGGGGAATGGAGAAGTCGTCAGAGGGAAGCTGAGAGTCCTGTTCGCTTGTCTTAGAACACATGGCTGAAGCAGGAAGATGGGCGAGCATTGAGCTCGCGCTGCCTTCACGGACAGTTGCTTGCAGAGGGGCGGGATATAGAGGGGTGTTACCACCCTTTCCCGTGGCTTTTCCTTCCTCCACACGTGATTTACCATGGAGAAGGTGACTTCACTGTGCTGGAGACATTCCTGGTAAATTGGATTATGTGGTTCTTCTTGAATTCCCTTTGAGTTAGTGGCATTTCTGTCTGCCACTGTGGGTGGTAAGGTGTAGTGTAGTGAAGAAAAGTCCCCATGTGTACTGATCACAGTGTATCTGACTTTAAGCAAATATTTAATTTGGATGTGAGTTCCCTTGATTGTAGAAAAAAAAAGTGACAATGTGAATTACATGGGATTATTCTGGAATTAAAGAGGATAGTGAATATACAGCTCTGTGGACACAAAAGGTGCTCAATAAGTGTTAAGTTCCTTCAGTTTCACGGAGGGAAAAGGAAGGAAAGAGGTAGAGTAGTGTTTTATCATCATCATCACTGCCAAGAACTTGTATTCCTTTGTCAGGTAACTTAAGGGAATAAAATATCTTAGGAGCGATGTTTAGTTATGTATTAATGTTTTCTTTATTTTTAAAATGTATTTATTTGAAATGCAGAGAGAGAGAGAGAGAGAGGAAATTGGTTTTTCTTTAAGATTTATTTATTTATTTATTTGAAAGGTAGAGCTAAGAGAGAAGCTGTGGGTTGGGAGAGATTGTGCTCGCCAGTGCACTCCTGAAGTGGGCGCAACAGCTGAAGCCAGGAGCCAGTAACTGCATCTGGGTCTTCCGAGGAGGTGGCAGGGGCCCAGGTACTCGGGGCCTCTTCGCTGCTTTCCCTGGTGCACCAGCAGGAAGTTGGCTCAGAAATGGAGAAGGTGAGAGTTGTACCAGTGCTTGTATGGGTTGCCAGCATTGCAGGCAGTGGCCTAACCATCGCACGCCAGTGCAGGACCCTGAGATGCTGGCTTTGCCTCCGCAGGCCCGCTCCTGAAATGCCAGCAATAGCCAGGGGTGGCCCAGGCCAAAGGCAGGAACCAGAACTCAATCTCAGTCTCCCACTAGGGTGGCTGGGATCCAGGTGCTTGACTTAACACCTGCTGCCTTGCAGGGTGAGCGTTACCAGGAAGCTGAACTGGAAGTGGAGGTGAGACTTTAACCCAGGGACTGTGATGTGGGATGTAGGCATCCTACATGCCATCCTAACTGCTGTGCCAAAGGAACGCACCAACATTTAGTTAATCTCTTTACTAATCTAAACTAATCTACAGTGCCTTGCCATAGAAAATACTGCCTCATCCCATGGCCCATGACAGTGCATATGTCATGCATATTGTAGAAGCCAACCAGTCCCTTCCAAGATTTATAAAATACACAAATGGGTGAGGTTTTTACTTTTAGATCAACTGGGTAAGTATAGTGAGTGCTTATCTGGGAGGGCAGCTGAAAAAATTGTCTATGCATTGGATTATCAGAACATTTTCACATACTTTGCCTTTGCTTTTCCAAGTCCCTTTGATGGATGTTTCTAGAACAGAAATTAAGTTTTTTTTTTTTTAACTAGCTTGAAACAGTTTTGTTGTCTATAATTTAACTCAAGCTATTGCATAATAAGTTGGCCTGTGGTCTTAGAATAGAATGTAGCTAGAATTCACGCAGCGTTTTAGTATTTAATAGGCTTTGATGCTGAATGATGTCACAGTTATTCTCCATAAACCTGTTGAGATATTTCAGAAATCCCCCTTTGGTCTTGACACACCTTAGTGTTTTGTAGGTATTTGTTCACCTGTGCATTGTGTTTATCTAGCCAGTCACTGTTCTGTTTCCCATATCTGCTTTACCGCTGGATAGCTTGTGCCTAGTGCTGTATCTGACATTTAATTTACATTCAGTAAATACTGGATGATTAAATGATGGATCACGGCCGGCGCCGTGGCTCAATAGGCTAATCCTCCGCCTAGCGGCGCTGGCACACCAGGTTCTAGTCCTGGCCGGGGTACCGGATTCTGTCCCGGTTGCCCCTCTTCTAGGCCAGCTCTCTGCTGTGGCCCGGGAGTGCAGTGGAGGATGGCCCAAGTGCTTGGGCCCTGCACCCCATGGAAGACCAGGAGAAGTACCTGGCTCCTGGCTTTGGATCAGCGCGGTGCACCGGCCGCAGCATGCTGGCTGCGGCGGCCATTGGAGGGTGAACCAACAGCAAAGGAAGACCTTTCTCTCAGTCTCTCTCTCTCACTGACCACTCTGCCTGTCAAAAAAAAAAAAAAAAAAAAAAATGGATCACAAGGACTGTGATTATTGTAAATCCAATGATTTCACTTTTCAGGGAAGGAAATCCAGTCTCAGGTTTTATTCTGCTCATTCAAAACACAATACAGTGACAACCTTAGGGCTGAATGCTTCATCTCTAGCAACACTTCTCAGCTGAGGGTGATCTTGACAGTGTCTGTAGACATTTGTATTGTCACAGTTGGGGAGGGAGCTGCTTGCATCTAGAGGATAGCCAAACATCTGATTTTGCAGGGGACAGCTCCCTGGAACAGTGAATTCACTGGTCCCAAATGCCAAATATAGAAAAGAATCATACCCACTCACTCATCAGGACACTGAGTCTCTTGTGCGACTGCTCCTATCATACCTGTGCATTGAGATTATTTTTATGTAATTTTTTAAAAATATTTATTTTATGTATTTGAAAGTCAGAGTCAGAGAGAGAGAGAGAGAGTGGGAGAGTTACAGAGAGAGCAATCTTCCATCTTCTGGTTCACTCTCCAGCTAGGGCTGGGCCAGGCAGACACCAGGAACCAAGAGGTTCATCTGGGTCTCTGATGTCGGTACAGGGGCCCAAGCACTTGAGCCATCTTCTGGTGCTTTCCCAGGCACACCAACAGGGAGCTGGATCAGAAGTGGAGTGGCTGGGACTTGAACTGGCACACATATGGGATGTCAATGTTGCATATGGCGGCTTAACTCACTACGTCATGGCCCTGGCCCCTTGTATAATGTTTAAATTATTAAGTTATTATTAATAGGTTATTGCTAAATCTCATGGTAATTTTAAAGATTTGTGGTCTGAAATCTAAGTACAAGTAATTTTAAGAAAGTAAAAAATTATATCTATCTTATCTGTCTGTCGTGCTTAAACATGATACTCTCTTCTGACCAGCATTTACCAGGTAGTTAACTTACTCAGAAAAGCCCAAGAAGCCTGTTGTTTGTTAGAGCTGAAAGGGCACTATCAAAGGAATCAGACCATTTCATATACTGGAGTTTCTATGGTTATGGAGACAAAGCTTGTACATTGCAAGCTATTTACGAATAGTACCGCTTTAGTTTTGGTGAACAGTGGAGAATATCTCGGAATTGGGACACTGATATCACAGTAGTTAGATTTTGTTCTACAAGATCCTAAAGTGGACCAAGGCTTAGAAACGAACTCTTCTTCATTGTAAGGATCACCAATAGCAAAGTTGTAGGGAATTCAGGTTAAATATTAAGAAATACACATTGCCAGGGACCCATGGACAAAACGTGGTGCAGAGTAGTTAGTGGTGAATAAGGTAGTAAGGAGGACATTTTGGCGCCATGAGATAATGCAGAACCATGTTGTTGGGCTGTCCCTGGCACACCTGTTGTGAGCTGACGCTAGGGCCCACTTGGCCAGCACTCAGACATTGTTGAGTGTTTCACGCGGAGCACAGCCATTGGCACACTGCTCCTCACTGTGTTATTGATCTTTTACTCCAGTCGTGTTACTGGGGCATGAGAGTTTACATCTGTGTCTGTAGGACAGAGTCATTTCACATTTGGGTAGGTTAATACTGGAGCCTTGCCTCTGTAACTCTGCCTTATTAAATAAATAAATCGGGGCCGGCGCTGTGGCGCAGTGGGTTAATGCCCTGGCCTGAAGCACCGGCATCCCGTATGGGCACCGGTTCTAGTCCTGGCTGCTCCTCTCCCGATCCAGCTCTCTGCTATGGCCTGGGAAAGCAGTGGAGGATGGCCCAAGTCCTTGGGCCCCTGCACCCATGTGGGAGACCTGGAAGAAGCTCTTGGCTCCTGGCTTCGGATTGGCGCAGCTCTGGCCGTTGTGGCCAATTGGGGAGTGAACCATTGGATGGAAGACCTTTCTCTCTCTCTGCCTCTCCTCTCTCTGTGTAACTTTGACTTTCAAATAAAATAGGTAAATCTTTTTTAAAAAAATCTTAAAAAAAAAAAAATGCTGGAGCTTTGGTGATTAGTTCTTCTCTGGTCATGGTAAGGATGATGAATTACCCATCACAGTTTCTGATCTGCTGCTCTCTGCAATTTCCTATTTTGAATGTTACTTAAGGAGTAGCTTTTGATTATCCTTTCCTAAACAAGATAGATCAAAAAATGCAGCATAATTTTATTTGCTAATGATGTTATGTTCTTTCTTTCAGTGACCACTAGCTTATTTGTATATGGGCAAAGCTTCCACCAGATGGCAGTAAACCCTTGTTTCCTGACTACTCAATAGCCTTTAGATTTAATTAATTAATGAGTGACTTAGTTAGGGTAGAATCTTGGGAAGACCAGGGCTATACTTTTAAAAATCCCTATGTTCACTTCTCTGTCAAATGTGCCAGCCACAGTATATGAAAAAGGCCTAGTTTCTATCTTTGTGTTGTATGTGTAAATCCAGTAGATGAACACGTATGCCAGGCCCTGTATGCTCATGTGTAAATGTTACAAGCCAAAATATTAGTTGTATCTGGCATTCATAAACACCCAGTAAAGTTTCTTTCCCTTCCTTTGTTTTTAGAATATCAGAATAATATGAGGGCCCTTCAGAAAGTTCAGGAACAATGGAATTAAAGGATAATGGGCTTTTTCTGTGGGCTTTTTGAAGTATCTTTATGGGTTGGCCCTGAAATGCCAGGCACTGGAAAGAGGCACATACACATATCACTGTGTTAATGTACTCACATGATAGTTTTGTGACTTCTTTCGTTGTTCAAAAGTTTTATTTTCAGCAAATGGACCTGTGTTATGGACTTAGGAGCTTTTGGTCTGTTTCCTGCTATTGTGTTTAATGGAAGGGTGCAGTTGTGTTTCATTTGATTGTGGTACGATCACAGTACTCAGCCTGGGTGTCTGTGGTGTGACTTTCTCTCTATTGCTTTGAGCAATACCTGACTTCTTTCTGTTCTTCTTTGGCCGTTTAAAGGAAGACTGTTGAAAGATTCTGTTCTCTGTCTGTCATCTACTCCCATGGCTGCTGGAGACCACGAATTCGATCTTGGATAACCCGCTTAAATATATGCTTAAGAAATACATCTTGTATAGAATTATTCTCTCACAAAAATCATGATTTTCCTTAGTTCAGGATTGAAATCCAGAGTCACAGTAAGCATATTTTTCTCTCATTTTGTATATCCAGAATCTACTGAGTCCACTTCCACAAAATCTTTCACATCCGTTTCTCCTTTCTGTTTTCCATTTTCTCATTACTGCCTTGGTTGGGCCCTAGCCATCAATTTGTGCCACTGTACTTGGTTACCTTGCCTCTCTGATCCTCTGTCTCCCTGCATCTTCGGAAACAGATGCAAACTCTCTAGCTCAGGGTTTCAAGGCCCTGTAGGTCTGGGTTGATCTTCCTTCTCCCCTTGGACCACACCACTCTGCTTTAGTGAGGGAGGAGTGAAGCCATGTGCTCCTGTAACTACAAGAAGTAGCTTTGGAGCCACCAGGCCTGTGCTTCCTAATGCTGGTGCCTCACATCTGCACAGAGGGTTTCAGAATCCCTTGGTATAGCATAATCTAGAGGTTAAATAAAGGGACCTTTAAGTGCATATAAAAAGTATCCCATAAATGACATTTATGGGTCCTCTCTGAATAAGCTTCATCTTTCTCCCCACACCTACCTGTCTGCTGCTCTCCCTCTTTCCTTCTCTGTCAGATACACTTCTACTGTCCTTCAAAGACTTAGCTCCCATGCTGCTCTCTCCATGAATAATTCTTGAATAAATTTGCCCACCGCAGATCCCTCCTTCCTGACCTATATTACTTATAAATTATTCATCCCTGTCTTAAATCTCTGGCCACATTCTATTTTGCATTACAGCTGACTGTATTTATGTCTTATTTTCCCTCCTTGATTGTAAGGTCTGCTGGACAACGACCATATCCTCTCTGTCTTTGCTGAAATATCATACGCCACAAGGCTTTACCCACTGTGGGTGCTCTTTAATGGTTAATGAATAAGTGATTGAATACTATAGTCATGCTTCCTATCTCCAATGCCACATCTATAATTAGTTTTTTATATTAAGGAAATATTTCCTTTAAAGTTTTAAAAGATTCAAGAACCTCCATATAATCATGTATCTTCCTCCCTTTGTAACAAAGATGTTTTCCTTATTCTTTGTTTAATTACTTTAATAATCACTGATACTCTATTTTAAGAGGGAAAGCAGTAGTATAATTTAAAGCCTGTATTTATTTGGCCTTTAAAGAGTTACTGTTGGTGAAATTGTATAGCCTCCCATTTGTTCAGGCAGTTTCTGTTCCTTTCCCTTCTCCTCCCTTTCCTTGTAATTATTATTCTTATTACCTATAGTTTTCTGAATTTAGTGAAGTAGTCACTGTGCAGATTATTTTTAAAAAAGCATTGCAGCTGAGAGGCAGAGATGAAGTGAAATCTCACTGATTGGCTCCATCTTTCATATTATTGCCAAGGACAGGGCTTTGTAAAGTTTGTTGACATATAAATAGGGTTTGCTCGTTGATATTTCTGATTATATAAAGGAGCACCCTGAGTTCCATGGGGTAGGAGGCCTTTCCTAAGGCCAGTGATGTTTCTTTCTTTCTTTTCTTTTTTTTTTTGACAGGCAGAGTGGACAGTGAGAGAGACAGAGAGAAAGGTCTTCCCTTTGCCATTGGTTCACCCTCCAATGGCCACTGCGGTCGGTGCATTGTGCTGATCCGAAGGCAGGAGCCAGGTGCTTCTCCTGGTCTCCCATAGGGTGCAGGGCCCAAGCACTTGGGCCATCCTCCACTGCACTCCCTGGCCATAGCAGAGAGCTGGCCTGGAAGAGGGACAACCGGGACAGAATCCGGCGCCCCGACCGGGACTAGAACCTGGTGTGCTGGTGCCACAGGCGGAGGATTAGCCTATTGAACCGTGGCGCTGGCCAAGTGATGTTTCTTTATAGAGCAAGAGTATGGAATCCTGTTCCTGTCCAGCTAGCCAGGGATTGGACGGGTGACCCTAAACAGGTGAAGTACGTGAAGACAGAATTTTAGAAAGTGATGTCTTTGGGACAGACTACGATCTGTGTTTCAGAGAACATACTTTATTGTGTGTTTTCTAAATAGTTTTCTTTTAAGATTTCTTTGGGAGACAGAGAAAGAGAGAAGGAGAGAGAAAAATAGAGAGAGGGATTTCTCCCATCTGCTGGTTCACTCCCCACATGCCCACAACAGTCAGAGCTGATCCAGGCTGAAGCTGGGAGTTGAGAGTTTAGTCTGGGTCTCCCATGTAGGTGACAGGGACTGAATTATTTGGGACAACACCTGCTACTTCACAAGGTGTACATTAGCAGGAAGCTAGAACAGAGAGTGGAGCTGGGACTTGAACCCAGGTATTACAATATACGATGAAGATAACCCAAGTGGTGGCTTACCTGCTGCACCAAACATCTGTCCCTTATTTTGTGTTTGGCTTAGATATGTTAATTCCCGTTTCTGTATACTTTCTCGTTATAGATAAATCATGCTGTCCAGCATGAGTTCACTTTACAGTGCTGGGAACCAACTATTCTGACGTTTACTGGATAAAAACTTTGGGATACTCTTGGTAAAACATGTTGGGTATTTTTTGGATGTAATTTAGTTAAAATCTTATCACAGATTTATTTATTTATTTATTTTCAGTTTAAAAGAAGAGTGGAAATTCTTTGAAGAGAAAGCAGTTTTTTTAGGAAGCTATCTCAGTACTTAACTAAAACAGGTGGAAAAAATTCCTTCTACAACTATGCTGTGATTTTCTTAACTTCCAAGTAAAAATGTGTGTTCTAGAGTTTGATAAATCAGTAAACAAGAGGTCAGTTAACTCTCCCTTTGTCCCTGCCCCTTTTGCTCTTGAATTCCAGAAGCAAGAAGTACTCCTGGACTTACTCTCTGTGTTACTTGTAATTCGTGGGGATTTAGGGAGTCGGAGTCACTGCAGGAAGGCAAGAGCAGCTCCCAGTCCTCATCGCTGTGGGCCCCGCACCGCCAGGCAGCTGGAGTCTAATCATCTGCTGTTTTGGAGACACTGCCCCTTGAGTCTTGCACTGGGTTCTGCTTTCTACCCTCTGCACTCGCTCACTCCTCCACTTTCTGATTTGTTCCACCACAGTTTTCATTTGTTCTTGTGTTTCATTGAATGGCTTCATGCAGGGCATCTGTTTTTTGTGGCTGGCCTCCTCCCCTGTGGCTGCAGGTGTCAGGAGCCAGCCATGTTTACTGCTGGATTGGGCGCCACTGTTTGAGCAGACCACCTTTGGTTATCCACCCTCCACTCCATGCTATGCATTTTTATCTGACAATGCTCATAGCAGGTGATAATGTCAAAGCAGTATCTGGCATCGCGGTCACTGCTTTCCCTCTGGTTCCCACTTACCTCCAGTGAATGTGTTAGTCTGTTTAGTTGATTTTCCTGGAATGGGATAATTGGCGCATACGTGGTTCTTTCTTCAGCTGAGGAAAGTTCCATTTTCTATCTTTTTGTTGCTTGTGCCCCATGCGCTCTCATCCTTGACAGTACCCAACTTGCCTGACAGTTGATAGTCCCTTCTGTCCTCCACGACTGTTGCCTTTTACCCAGTTTCCATTTCTGTGAGTGCGCCTTTCCTGTGACTTGAGGGACAGCTTTCCAGTGCCTTTTCTTCTGCACCATTTTCTGTAGCATCAGCTTGCTTTTTTATTGCTACCAACATGGACTTTAGTTTTGTATTTATATGTCCATTTTGATTGACATCCTCAACATTCCCAATTCTTTACTGTTACCTGTCGCTCCCCCTCTTCGTGGAGGAGCGACACTAAACCCTGCCTAGGCTTCATATCCGAGTCACGGCACCATTATGTCGCTCCCCCTCTTCGTGGAGGAACAACACAGGACCCTGCGCTGTTCTTTTGTCTGCTCGGCCCTCCCCGGGTTTGCTGCTGGTTCTTCCCGGGTTGGCTACCGACCCTTCCACCTCCGTGGAAGGGCGGTTCCCCCTGCCATTTTCCCCACTTCCGCGGGGGAGCGGCACACCGCCGGCCGGCTCTCTCAGGGGCTGCACAGGTGTTCCTTCAGATAGATGTTCCTGGTTCATGTTGTCTCTCTCCTCCTTTATAGTCCTCTTCCACCAATCCCAACTCTGCTACCCACACGCCGAGTACGCTGCTCTCCTCCAATCAGGAGCAGGTCCTGCTGTTTATTGGTTGAACTGGAGGCAGCTGTGTAGAAGCTGTTTCCTCCTCTCCCAACGCCATATTGTGGGAGAGCAGATGCATAGAATAAGTCTTAATTCCAGTAACTTAGTCTAGTCCGAGTTGCTCCCAGTTGCTCCCCACAGTTACCTTTGTGTTCTTTTAATTCTGCGTGTTGCCTTGATGTAGAGGTCTTGTTTACTTCTGCTTTCTTGGGTGTGCCAAACCATGTCCTGGAAAGTTTTTGTTATATTCAGGACTCTGAGAATTTCCCTTGTTCTGATATACTCTACCTTGAGTCTTTGTTTTTGGCCCAGCCTGGCCTTCCCCACCCCTCCCCTTCCATTCCTTTCCCTTCCCTTCTCTTCCAGTCCTCTCTCATATCCTCAGATGAGCTCTGTGCAGAACCAGAAGTGTTGAGTGCCTTGTCCTTTTGTCGCATGAGTTCGATCTCTGGTATGACAACATACCAGCATTCTGCATCTCCAGCTGCAGGGCAGACGGATGGATGCATTTCGAGCGCAGCTCCCAGGTTCATCAGACGTCAGCTCAGCATCCCTGGCTGTGCTGCAGTTGCTTCTGTCTCGTGTCCCTTGGCTGTTTCTGTATTCTCAGGCAGCACAGTGCCCGCACACAGCGTCATGTGTCTTCTGTCTTCTCCCCTGCCATCATCAGCCCCGTTGTGCTTCCTGCCTGGTTTTTGTCTGAGCATCATTGGCTGTCTGGTCTTGAGGAGACAGAGGCTGATGGCAGGACAGTGGCTGGGGAGGGAATTTTCTGTCTGATCTGAAAGTAGCTTCTTAGCCCTAGAGAAGCCCTTCTGGAAGTTTTTTGGGTGGTAGATTCTCAGGATCTCCAAGTCAGCAGGAGAACTGAATCTTAATGGAGAATCAGACTAGGAATAGGAGAGGGGGAGGAGGTGGGGTGGGAGTGAGGGTAGGAGGGCGGGTATGGTGGCAAGAATCACTATATTCCTAAAGCTGTAGTTATGAAATCTGTGTTCATTAAATAAAAGATTTCTTTGAAAAAAAAAAAAAAGAGTATACAGAGAAAAACTGGATCCTTACCTGTCTCTTACCCAGAACTCTCTGCTTTATGAGGACCCATCTAAAAGGGAGGGGAAGAAGGTATTAAATGACAAATTTATTTCCCTGCAAAAAATTTTGGAGTCTATGCATAATATAAATGTTTTCCATGAACTTTTGGAAGACCCATCATAACTTGTGTCAATTCATAGAAGATTTGGAATTTAGGCTGTTTTTCAGCCTTAGTTTTCAATGACATTGAGCTTGTTTTTTTTTTCTTCCAAATTTGTTTCTTTTTGGGCTTTTTTTTTTTTTTTTTTTTGATCAGTACCTTCATTAATATTTAGTGGTACACTGGGAGCAGCTGCTAAGTAAATGTCATTTTGAGAAATACTCTTCACCTTGCATTTAAATATGTGTGTATATATATATATATTTTTTTTTTTTTTTGACAGGCAGAGTGGACAGTGAGAGAGAGAGACAGAGAGAAAGGTCTTCCCTTTGCCATTGGTTTACCCTCCAATGGCCACCGGGGCCCGCACACTGCTGCCGGCACACCGCGCTGATCCAAAGCCAGGAGCCAGGTGCTTCTCCTGGTCTCCCATGGGGTGCAGGGCCCAAGCACTTGGGCCATCCTCCACTGCACTCCCTGGCCACAGCAGAGAGCTGGCCTGGAAGAGGGGCAACTGGGACAGAATCTGGTGCCCCGACCGGGACTAGAACCCGGTGTGCTGGCGCCGCAGGCGGAGGATTAGCCTATTGAGCTGCGGCGCTGGCCCATTTAAAATATATTTTAAAATGGAATTGTAAATTTTGCACCCTGGTTGATTCATGTTAAAATGGTTAAGTGCACCTAGACAAGTTGTGACTTCAAGAAAATTATCTTTTAAATCTGTTGCTGTACAAATTATCAACCTGGTTATTTTGAGACCACGTAGACAGGTGGAGCCAGGAGTTGATACTTGGGTCAATGCTGAACATATCCAAAGTCTGTTTTTCTCATTGGAATGACCCCTAAACTGCATATCCAGGTTTTTGGTGTTAGTTTAAGAAGTCCTTCTGTGTTAATTGACGTATCTGATACATATTTGCTCTTTCGCTCTGTTTTCTTTTCTTCGTGTATGTAGCATGTAATTCATGGTCTTGAATCATTTTTAAAACTTTCTTCTGGTCTATTTTCAAAAATTGGTTTCTGAGGGGCTGGTGCCGTAGTTCACTTGGTTAATCTTCTGCCTGCAGTGCCGGCATCCCATATGGGTGCTGGGTTCTAGTCCTAGTTGCTCCTCTTCCAGTTCAGCTCTCTGGAGGATGGCCCGAGTGCTTGGGCCCCTGCACTCGATAGGAGACCAGGAGGAAGCACCTGGCTCCTAGCTTTGGATCAGCGTAGCACCGGCCATAGCTGCCATTTGGTGGGTGAACCAATGGAAGGAAGACCTTTCTCTCTTTCTCTCTCTCTCTCACTGTCTCTGTCAAATAAATAATAAAATAAAATAAAATAAAATAAAATAAAATAAAATAAAATAAAATAAATTGGTTTCTGAGTAACTGGTAAATGGCCATTTTTGTGTTATGTAAAATGGTGAACTCTCTCGAATGTTTCCCTAGACTCAGTGAGATTATCAGCTCTCATTTCATCAAGGATGCCAGCATTTCTGATATAAATTAAGGCCTTCTAGTTGGCATCTTAGTGCTTGTCTCATGGTACATTGTGGTAATATTTTAAATTGTCCTAATTACCAGTAGTTCGTTGGATAACTTCCTTTTACATTAAACTTAGTTAAAGGTAAAATAGTGAACTGAATTAAAGATCAGTGGTCTTGTTAATGGTCTGTTAACAACAGTTCAAATCTAGTTTTGCCTTCTTTTTCAGCTTAATCCTGATTACCGAGATGCCCAAAGTGAAGGAAAAAATGCGGTGAGTAGAATTGTTTCTCCTCCACAAATCAAAAGCATTTTGCTTATTTTCTTTGTATGAACAAACTGAAGATTTATTAGTGAATCTGAGACTACATACTCTAAGACAGGGTCTTTGAGGCTGTGGATCAAAGGTGAAAGGTGAGAGGTGACATGGCTCACATTATAAGGCGATGTCTAGTAATGGGTGCCTGGAGAGGTTTCCAGCAAGGTGCAGACCATGTGTGGTCGAGCACCAAGGGTGGCTTGTGTCTGAGAGGTGGGAGGTCTGGTCTGGCTTGCAGACATGCACAGAAACTAGAAGGCAGAAACGTGTAGATGTCATGATATGAAAATAGGACAACAGGACCCTTCTTTAGGATTAGAGATCATTCGAGTTCTATTTTTGGGAAGAAATGGAAGCATCAAGCAAATACATGACTGATTTTCTGGTATTCTGAGGTATGCAGCTGGAGAAGCACCTCCGTCTTCACTGAAAGCCAGTTTTCATGGAAATGTTTGTTCTCGTTCACCCTGCTCACTCCAGCGCCACATGTGTAAAGCATGACTTCATGGTAACAAAGCTTCTTAGCTCACTGAAAAATTCAGAAACAAAAGTTTGTTGTGATGTAGACAGAACCTCAGGGTTTGGCGAGGACAAAGCCAGAGGCCAGAAACTCAATCCAGGTCTTCCATCTGGATGCAGGGATCCAAGTACTTGAGTCTACCTGCTGCCTTTCAGTGTGTGTATCAACAGGAAGCTAGATTCAGGAGTGGAGCTGGGTCTCTAACCCAGGTGTTCCAAAATGGGATGTGGGTCTTTCAAGAGGAATCGTAACTGCTAGGCCAAATGCTTATCCTGGATTTTTTTTAAGCGATTGAGGTACATATTTTATATAATATAGAGAAAATATGTAATTCAGTAATTTTGTAGTAATTTAGCAATCCTTTTTGAAATTTGTAGGAATTATTACTGTATCATTTGAGATTGTATTCATTGGGTACAAAGTAACAGGAGGAATAAGTGATAAGTACATAAGGTGATGGATATGTTTTAACTTGATTCATTCCTTCCACACAATGTGCAAATATCATAACATCACTGTGTACCCCATAATTATGGATGGTTATAAGTTGTGAATAAATGAAGGCAAAAACAAAGAAAAGTTAAAAAACAAAAAAATTCCCATTTATATCTTCATCATTTTTGTGTCTTCAGAAAAGTGTCTGTTCAGGTCTTTAAAAAAAAAAGATTTATTTATTATTTTTAAATTTTTTTACAGGTAGAGTTATAGACAGAGAGAGAGAGAGAGACAGAGACAGAGAGAAAGGTCTTCCTTCCGTTGGTTCATTCCCCAAATGGCTGCCATGGCCGGTGCTGCACCGATCCGAAGCCAGGAGCCAGGTGCTTCTTCCTGGTCTCCCATGCGGGTGCAGGAGCCCAAAGACTTGGGCCATCCTCCACTGCCCTCTCGGGCCACAGCAGAGAGCTGGACTGGAAGAGGAGCAACCAGGACTAGAACCTGGTGTCCATATGGGATGCTGGTGCTGCAGGCAGAGGATTAACCAAGTGAGACACAGCGCCGGCCCAAAAAAGATTTATTTATTTATTTGAAATAGTTAGAGAGGAGAGGCAGAGAGAGAGAGAGAGAGAGAGAGAGAGAGAGAGAGAGGTCTTCTACCCAATGGTTCACTTGCCAGTTGGCCACAGCGACCAGAGCTGTGCTGATTCGAAGCCAGGGGCCAGGAGCTTCTTCTGGGTCTCCCATGCGTGTACAGGAGCCCAAGCACTTGGGCCATCTTCTACTGCTTTCCCAGGACGTAGCAGAGAATTGGATTGGAAGAGGAGCAGCCGGGTCTTGAATCGGCACCCATATGGGATGCCAGCACTTCAAGCCAGGGCATTAACCTGCTGTCCCACAGCACTGGCCACTGTTCAGGTCTTTAGCTTGTATTTTTAAATTGGATTCTTTGTTTATTCATTTTTTCTTCTCAAGTTCTTTGAGTTCCTCATAAATCCTAGATAATGCCTCCTTGTCAGATATATGGTTTGCAAATATTTTCCCTCACTGTGTAATATTTTTCTTCCTTCTGTAGCACTTTTCCTTGTTGTGCAGAAGCTTTTTCGACATAATCCCAGTTGTCTACATGTGCCATTATTGCCTGTGCTCTGGAGAGCACAGAGAGAAAGGTCTTCCTTTTTGCCGTTGGTTCACCCTCTAATGGCCGCCGCAGCCAGCGCGCTGCGGCCGGCGCACCGTGCTGACCCGGTGGCAGGAGCCAGGTACTTATCCTGGTTTCTCATGGGGTGCAGGGCCCAAGCGCTTGAGCCATCCTCCACTGCACTCTCGGGCCACAGCAGAGAGCTGGCCTGGAAGAAGGGCAACCGGGACAGAATCCGGCACCCTGACCGGGACTAGAACCTGGTGTGCTGGCGCCGCAAGGCGGAGGATTAGCCTAGTGAGCCGTGGCGCCGGCCTTACTTATTTATTTTTAAAGATTTATTTATTTATTTGAAAGGCAGAGTGACAGAGAAGCAGAGGCAGAGAGAGAGAGAGAGAGAGCGAGAGAGTGAGTGGGATAGGGAGAGGTGTCTTCCATCTGCTGGTTCATCTCCGAGCAAGAGAGAAAGGGGGGGGGGTGTCTTCCATCTGCTGGTTCATCTCGCAGATGGCTGCAAAGGCTACAGCTGCACTGATTGGAAGCCAGGAACCAGAAGCTTCTTTTAGGTCTTCCATGTGGGTGCAGGGGCTCAAAGACTTGGACCACTTTCCACTGCTTTCCCAGGCCATAGCAGAGAACCAGATCAGAAGAGGAGCAGCCGGGACTTGAACCGTCGCCCATATGGTTGCCAGCACTGCAGGCAGTGGTTTTACCTGCTACACCACAGCACTGGCCCCCTGGTAGTCTTATAACTGTCAGGGAAATGCAGATTAAACCCACAATGAGCTGTCACCTTACCCAAGTTCAAATGCTGATATAAAAACAGAAAAAAAAGAATGCTGGGGAGAATGTGGTTGAAGACTTCTTACATATTGTTGGTGGGAACGTAAGTTGGTACTGCTGTTGTTCATGAAAGTTAAATTAGCACTTCAGGTTCGGTTATCCCATTACCAGGTATATATCAGAAGGAACTGAAGTAAGTCTGCCGAAGAGACATCTGTACTCCTGTAGCTACTGCAACACTGTTCACGGTAGCCAAGATAAGGAGCCACCTAATGCCATCAAGGGATGAATGGACAAAGAAAATGTGTGTTATTTATGACAACATAGGTGGCCGTGGAGGACATTATGTTAAATGATGTAAGCACAGAAAGACAAAGTAGCATATGGGCATACGACATCCTACTGCATAGCAGAGTAAACACAGTTAACAATAATGCACTATGCATTTCAAAATAGCTAGAATAAATGGTTTGAATGGTCTCACCACAGAGAAATGACTAATCTTTAAGGAGAGGAACATGCCAGTTATCATTTGATCATTACATGTTATATATTTGGATCAAAACATCTCACTCTACCCCAGAAATATGTAGAATTACTAGTGTCAATCAAAAATTTTAAAAAACAGCAGCATTTCACCCCTTGATAGAGTTGAAACATTGGATTAAAATTACTCCTGCCTGTGCATTGGTACGCAGCTCCATGTTGTCATAGGGGAAGTGCATCTAATAAGAATTTCTGGGCTTGTTTCAGTCTTGTTTGGCTCCTTTTCCATTCACTTACCAGGATTATAGCAGAATTGAAGCTGCAGTATGATAACACTGGCCCAGTGAAAGCTTCAACTTGTGTCAACATATCCCTAATCATAGAGATTGGGTAATTTGATCAGTCAGTTCTGTTTGTATCTCAGTTTCATCACCCTGGGTAGACTCTTCCCCCTGTGGTTTTCAAATGCCTGCCCCAGGTTTGTTGGGTTCTTACTTATTTTCCTATTAAGGAAAATGCTCGGTAATCAGTAACCAGGCTTAAAAAGCTGAGTATAAGTCATGGCTTCTTGGGTTCTTAATATGAGTTTGTCAGTGGTTTCCAGCGAAAGAGCACCAGGAATACACTGTAGTTGAGCAGGGTTAGTCTGTTACTCATTGTGAGACACACACCCACACACACACACACATCCACACCCACCTACCCACCCACCCACCCACACCGTGGGCAGCTGTGGGGCACTCTGTCAGAGCATGTTAGATAGAACATATTCTAGCACTTACTCTAGGTGGCTCTGGGGAGGATTTAAGGGAGTGGGGCTTTTCTGTGTGTAGGAATGCTGTTAGGAAGAAGAGGTTCATTCTGTCATTATTATCTTGGTAAATTTCACCTATAGGGGTGGTAATTGCTAAAGAAGCATCAGTCACTCTTAGCTGGGAGCAGACATGTATATAGTCATTAGTGACATGAAGAGTATTCATGTTTTGTTTGTCTTCAGGCATGATTAGGGAGTGGTCATATTTTTACTTGATCCATCATGCACAGAGAGTGGCCTCGTCTGGTGTTGATGTTCTGTGACATTTTTCACGTTTGAAGGGAGGATGCCAAGGCCCGCCTGAGAGTCCCAGGCCACCTGCCTCATGCCAGGGACTGCATTTCTGTGTCTCCAGATTTCTGTGTATAATCTTCTGCGTGATTTCTTTAGTTTGGATTTGTGGCCAGGAGAGCTGCACCTGTAGTACCACTGCAACGTACGTGGCCTTGGCCATGTCAGATGGCTTTCCTGAGGCTCAGTTGTTTTCCTGTGTAATGGGATGAAGATGTTTGCCCTGTGAGCCTGACCTGGTGCCAGGAGGATACAGTGAGATCAGAAGAATGGCTGCTCTTTGAATAGAAGATGTTCGTGGGTGAAAAATGATTAAGTTGTTTCTGTTGGAAGGCATCACACCAAAGCTTGAAATCGCGCAGTTGATTGACATCTCTGTGCTCCTCTCCTTTTTGCTCCATCGGATTTGATGTTGCTGATGGTGGTTCTAGGCCGAGCAGAGGTTAAGCATGTGGTGTACAGAGGTTTATAGAGCAGCACAGAAATAACACATCCGTGGCGAATTTCCCTCCTGGTGCTTGTCAAGCTTGATAGGTTTCCTCTTCTTCCCTCTCTGACCTCTAATGGAGAGAAAGAACTTTCCTTTCGCGTAAGCAGGTGCCATTAGCAGAACCTTAAATGCACAGAGCACGGTGGGTCTGCTGAGCTGCAGAAGTGCACAACTGGCTCTCCTCTGTCCCTCAGGGAGACTTCAAGCTGGGGACACTGGCTTCCGTTCTTTTCCCTCTCCAGAATCGACACAGCTGAGACCGTGTAAGTGTAGAGCTAGCACGGTGTCTTAGGGCTTGTTGTTGTGTAGACGGCTCTCCTCCTGGCCGTGTTCACGTTTCTGTTGAATGGCATGCCCCCTTAGAGTCAGCCACCAACCTGTAAAATAGGAAATGAGTTTCCCACTACAGGATGTGACATACGTTTCACCACGCATCTGTGTTCCAGTAACACTCAGTTCACGGCAACTGTGCTAATTTCTTTTCTTTCCTAATTTTCCCTATGTTTTCTGTTTAATGGACAGTTAATATTTTTTTTCCTGTAATTTAGAAGCCTTTATCAAAATGGTGGCTTCCATTTTTGAAGTTTCAGAGGTTCATGTGTGGTGCTGCTGAAATTAGGCGGTGTGTGTCAGAGCTCCCGTTAGGACCCACATCGCTGTGTTTATTCTGCGAAGGAGTCTGTTATTTCTAGCCTTATAAATGTATAGCATCCCCAGGGACTCTGTAAACACTGGAACTGTGTCAAGCCCAGCTGGGAAGCTGACACTCATTATTTCTTCCCTTTGAAAGGTTGCATCTTTTCAGCTGGATCATGGAAGAGGACTTTCTGGAAGTAACGGTGTTCATGTTGATGTCATCGTGTTTATGTGTGGTGTGATCTGGTTTCGGAAGGAGTGTCTTTTGTCCGTGCTGGGGTTTCTCCACTCCGGCAGCACTGACGTTGGAGGGAAGGTCATTTGTGTTGTGGGATGTTAAGCAGCGCCTGTGGCCTCTCCTGGCCAGGGCTAGCAGCTGTCCCCCACACCTTCACTGTAGCCATCAAAAGTGTGTCCAGAAGTTGCCAGCTGCCTTGGGCCCGGTTTTTCCCATTGAGAGCCGTTGTTCTAGCGTGCATTTACATACATACGCTGGCATGTCCCAGGAAGCAGGACACTCAGCTGAAACAATCTTGAAAATTCTATCGTGTAGAAGTTGGGGGAGGGGAACCTACCAGATTCTATATAAAGACCCCCCAGATTGTCTTGAGTTTTTCTCTGTACTCATCAGCAGTAAGGTGGCAAGGAAGAAAGGAATTGAGAGTAACAGTTTGTTAGGGAATCTTGGCAAGAAAAAGAGTGCTTGCAGCCTGCAGCTTAAAATGGCAGCGCTGTGTGTGGTTATGTAAGTCTGCTGGGAGCACCTGAGGACGGAGGATGCGAGGGGAAGCAGAGCTGCAGGTGTGTCACTGCCGCGGCGGGCACAGGTCTGAGTCAGCTCTGGAAAGCAGACCTTGTTTCTTACGGAATGTCTCTGGCTCCCGACTGCAATGTGACGTCACTGCTGAAAACCCCGTGAGTCACGAGTGAGTCAACAGAGAAGGTGTCCCAGGGGCCCACCACTGAGCTGCCTCCCGCTGGCCCTGGGCAGCCGGAAGCCAGAGGCGTTCCTTTAGTGGGCTGGCTGCTCCTAAGGGAAGCTTTCTCCTAGAGTAACCTGAGAGCCGCATCCCTCCCTTCCAGGGAGGAGTGCTGACTTGTGATGCGAGCTCACCCCCTGAGTTAGCGTCCTGAGACCCTGCGCAGCCAGCCAGCCAGCCGCTCAGTTGGACCTGTTTTGGAGAGCCAGCTGATGCTGAATTTGACATCTGTTGAAGCTCTGTTGTTCCTTGGTCCGTTTCATGATACAAGAGGGCTTTATGCTTCTGTAAATCTTTGCGGCAAACAGCATTCAGTGTCTTTTTTTATTACTTTCAAATCAGTGTGGTTTTATCTAAGGGGTCTTCAAAAAGTTCATGGAAAATGCATACTATGAAAAAACTAGGCATGGGTTTCAAAAATTCTTTGCACCCCAGTAAACTGGTCTTTCACTTCTGTTTGCCCATGAGCTTTTTGAAGGTCCCTGATAAACAAAAAAAGCCTCCAGTGCTTAATTTTGGACAGAATTGTCTTCATGTTGCAAGGATTTTCTTTAGTGTTGAAGCTTGATTCATATATTAAAAGTTGTAGATTTAGAACTCATTATTCAGATTTATAGTTAGAAAATCCGAAAGATGTGCTTGAAGTATATTGTCAAATTGTTTAGGAAGGAGACTTTGTTAATCAAATTAGCAGAGAACTAGAGATTTAAAAAAGAGTGCTTAAGACTTCTAAACATGGTAGAGCTCTCACACATAAACAATTGTTAGGTCACTTAGAAAGGGACTTTACTACTTATTAAAACTCTTTTCCAAGGGCCTAAGCAAAGTATGTAAGGATAGGCCTGTACCTTCTACTTACTGTATATAATTAAAACCACAGACCTTAAATAGCATGAGTAATTCACAGTGACCTCTTTTAATTAATCCTAATTAATAAGTTTTTTTCTGTGTTTGGAAAAGATTGTCCTCGTGGTGTAAGACTGTCCAAATAGGGAGCCCCCGTCTGCTTGTTGGTGAGCCGTTGCCAAGGAGGGCAGGCCAGGAGCACAGTCTCTTGTGTTTGTTACCATTCCAGAAGCGGAGAGAAGCAGGATTGACCAACGGATAAACAAAATGCTAATTTTCAAGTTTAACTGCTAGAGAAATCTAAGCAGTTGGGATCAGTTAGTGTGCTTACCTTGAAGGAAGATTTCATACTGAAAGCTAAATTAGAATAAGATCGATGTGCAGGATGCTCGGGTGTGGATGGCATGTGTTCCTTTTTGGGGTGTGGTATATTCCGGGGTTCTCACTTGTTGCATCCACACAGGGCGTCGGTGAGAGAAACTGTTTAGTTCTTGTTCACGGACTCTCCGCTTGTCTCAGTTACATCCTGATCTCCTATTAATACAGCAGTGAATAAGTCACCTGAATGCCTGCACTCCATGTTGGATGCCTGGTTTGCATCCTGGATGCTTGGCTGCTGAGCCCCTTCCTGCGAGTACATTGTGTGCGAGACAGCAGAGGGCAGCTCAGGTTTTAGCTTCCTGCCGTGCACATGGAGACTGGATAGAGCTCCGGGCTCCTGGCTTCAGACAGGCTCAGTCCTAGCAGTTGTGGGAATTCGGGGAGTGAGCAAGAAGGCTGGAAGATCGCCTCATCTTTCTCTGTCCCTCTGCCTTTCAAATAAAAATGAAAATAAATGAACAATGAAATCTAACAAATAAAGCCTTTCTTCAAACGTGGCTCGGTACAATTGCTGCTATTTTCCTTAGTTAAAATAATTTTAATTGTGCCTTTCCAGTATTCCATCGAGGCCACTTTTGCATAAGTCCTATCGCCTGCATATTCATCAGACAGTTCCTTGGGGATGTTGCTACAGCCAACCGATCTTTGGGCAATGTTAGTGTTCTTGCACTTGGAGGTCATCTCCTCTCACGGGTATCACCATGCTCGCTACGTTGGTGTTCTTCCCTTTGTCTATGATAACATGCCAAGATCCAGAGAACTTTTACAACATTTCTGTATGACTGTAGTCATGCTCATCTATCCCTCTCCAAGTCTCCCTGTTAGTGAGGACGTAATTAAGGACAGACTTCCTTTCCTGTTTCTTAGAATTGTCACTCCCTCTTCTCAGACGTCCTTTTGTTTTGTGTTTAAAGATTTATTTATTTATTTATTTATTCGAAAAGCAGAGTTACAGAGAGAGGCAGATGGTGGGGCGTGGAAATCACTGGTTTATAACCCAAATGGTTGCAACAGGCGTGGCTGGGCCAGGCCAAAGCCAGGAACCTGGAACTCCATCCAGATCCTTCACATGAGTTGCAGGGGACCAGGTGCTTGGACCGTCTTCCGCTGCCTTCCTAGGTGCATTCGCAGGGAGCTGGATCAGAAGTGGCGCCACCAGGACTTGAACCAGCGCTCATATGTGATGATGTTGTCATAGGCGGCAGCTTAACCTATTGCCCCACAACACGGGCCCTTTTATTCTTCATCTTAGTCACTGTCATATTCAGTATCACATTTCAGTGTACTTTTTAACCTTGAGAAGTTATTCCTGGTTGCACATGGTGTTCTACTGGGCTCTGGGGTAGAGGATCCTGCAGGCCGGTGCAGGCCTTCTTCCCTCAGCAGTGAGCTGAACAGCAGTGAGGTTGCTGTCTGGGCTGCAGAGCACAGAGCCTCCAGGGAAAGCGCTGCTTTGCCATCTGCACCTCAGTGTAACACCTGGGCTTTCGTGTTGACCTGCGTGGTGTGGATTCATGGGACCCCACACTGTTTCTTCCCTCCTTCCCTTCCTCTCCCCCTCCCTCCCTCCTTCCCTCCCTCCCTCCCTTCCTCCTCTTTGTTTTTAGATTTCAAGTATAAGTGAGATTGTGCATGATTTTTTTCTGCATTTCCCTCATGATCAGTGATTCTGAACACCTCTTCATATACCCGTTGGCCATTTGTATGTGTACTTTTGCGAAGTGGCAGGTCTTTTGCCCATTGTGAAATCCTATCATTGGTTTTGTGGCTATTGCGTTGTGTCAGTTCCTTTGACTGTTAATCCTTTTTCTGGTGTCTGTTTAACAAATATTTTTTCCCAAATCCCTTGGCTACCTTTTCATTTTGTTGACTGTTTACTTTGCTGTGCAGGTAGCCTCTCTTGTTTGTTTTGGCTTTGGTTGCCTATACTTTGGTGTGCTGTTAAAAAAATCATTGCCAGGGCCATTGTCCAGGAGCATTTTTACTGTGTTTTCTTGTAGGAGTTTTTCAGTTTCAGTTGTCCTATTTAGGTCTTTAACACATTTTGAGTTTTTTTTTGTGTCTGATATGAGGGTCCAGTTCCATTCTTGCACATGAATATTCAATTTTTCCCACATAATTTATTGAAGCATTTTTCTTTTCCTATTGTGTTTTCTTGGTGGCCTTGTCAAAAAGTAGTTGATGACATATGTTCGGGTTTATTTCTGGGCTCTCCATTCTTTTCCAGTGGTTTATGTGTCTGTTTTTAATGCCATTACCTTACTGCTTCTATTAGAATTATTTTGTAATGTAATTTGAAATCGGGAAGTATGATGCCTTCACATTTGTTTTTCAGTGTTGTTTTGATTACCCAGGGACTTTTTTGGTTCCAGACAAGTTGTAGAATCATTTCTTCTGTTGCTGTGAAAGGTGCCTTAGAATTCTAATAGGGCTTGCCCTGATCCTCACTGCACTGGACGCTGTGGACATTTTAGGGATATTCGTTCTGATCCACCAGCCTTGGCTGTCTTTCCATCTATTTTGTGTCTTTTTCAGTTTCTCCTACCTACAGTTTTTAGTTTTTGGTGTACAGATATTTTACTTCATTCCTTAGTTTTCTTTTCTAAGTATTCTGTTCTTTTGATGCTATTGTAAATGTATTTTTTCAGACTTATTTAGTGTAAACAAATAAAACTTGATTTTTTAAAGAAAGATATTCAACAGTTTTAAAAAATTTATTTATTTTCATTTTGTTTGAAATGCAGTGAGGGAGAGAGATAGGGAGGGAGAAAAAGAGAGAGAAAGAACGAGAGTATGCGTTAGCTCTTTCATCTGCTGATTTCACTCCCCAAATGGGCCAGGCCAATGCCATGAGCCTGGAAGTCAGTCCAGGTCTCCCATGTGGGTGGCAGGGACCCAGGTACTTGAGCCATCATCTGCTACCTCCCAGGATGCACATCAGCGGGAAGCTGATGGGAAGCAGTGGAGCGAGGACTCAAACCAGGCTCTCCAGTGTGGGATATGAGCGTCCTAAAAGATGTCGTAATTGCTGCACCAAATGCCTGCCCTGCAACTGATTTGCTTATGTTGCTTTTGTAGCCCACAACTTTGTTCAGTTCATCATTAGTAACAGTTTTTGGTAAAGTACTTGAAGGTTTTAAGAATATAAGATCTTAACACCTGTAAACAGAAATAATTTTATCTCCCTGTCCCAATTTGGATGCCATGTGCTTCTTCTTCTTCTTGTCTGATTGCTATTCCAGTAGTATGTTAAATAGAAAGGATGAGAATTAGCATTCTTGCCTGTACCATATCTGAGAAAAAAGTGTTCAGTTTAGTCCCAGTGGTTATCATTATGACAGAGCTGTAGGCTTTGCATAAATGACCTTTAGTATGTTGAGCTTTCCTTCTGTGCCCATTTTTTTGGGTGATATTTTTTTAAATCATTTTTTAAATCATTTTGCCTAATGCCTTGTCTGTATGTATTGAGATGATGGTTTTAATCTTTCATGCTAGTGATGTGATGTGTCACATTGATGGTTTTGCATATGTTTAGACCAACCTTGCATCCCAGGGTTAAATCCCACTTGATCATTATGTGTAGTCTATATGATGTGTTGTTGAATTCAATTTGGTAGTATGTTATTGAGGATTTTTAATATTGGCCTATCGTTCTCAGGCATTTTATTTGTCTGCCTTTGGTATTAGGGTAATACGGTCTCATAAAATGAATTTGTTAGCTTTCCCTCTACTTCTGTTTTCTTTGACTGTTTGGTGAATTCAGCTGTGAAACCATCTGTTCCTGGGCTTTTCTTGGCATCGTGCTTTCTTTTACAAAAACAAACAACATCACGTCCAGTAATAGACATCGCAGAAGTACAGACAAATAGGCAGAAATGTCGACTTGTTGGTTTTATCTTCTCCAAGTTGTTGGCTGATGGTTTGCGGAAGCTTCTTGACTGTCACTGCCTCTTTGTAGCTCACTAGTCAAGAGCAAGGGCTGTGGAAGTCAGCTGGAGCCGTATTTGATTTCCAGCCCTATCACATGATAATTATGTGAACTGGCCCCTAGAGGATTGGCTTGTTCATCTGTAAAATGGATAATGATATCTAAATAGCAGTACTCAGACCTCACCAAATTTCACATATTTTACATTCTCTTTTCTTTCTTTCTTTTTTTTTTTTTTTTTGACAGGCAGAGTTAGACAGTGAGAGAGACAGAGAGACAGAGAGAAAGGTCTTCCTTCCATTGGTTCACCCTCCAAATGACTGTTATGGCCGGCGTGCTGCGCCGATCCGAAGCCAAGAGCCAGGTGCTTCTCCTGGTCTCTCATGCGGGTGCAGGGCCCAAGCACCTGGGCCATCCTCCACTGTCTTCCTGGGCCACAGCAGAGAGCTGGACTGGAAGAGGGGCAACCGGGACAGAATCCGGAGCCCCAACCGGGACTAGAACCTGGGGTGCTGGTGCCGCAGGTGGAGGATTAGCCTAGTGAGCCGTGGCGCCGGCCTAGATTCTCTTTTCTTGCAGAATAGGCCAGCTGTCTTACTCCTGGTTTTCTCCTAGTGCCCCTAATCATCTCCCTTTCTCCACCCGTTTTTCCTGCTTCCGCACTTATACTCATCCTCTTTACCTGCGAATCTTTCTTCCAACCCAGGAATGCAAGAAATGAGCAAGGCCATATAAAGGGCTGTGTAGATTTCTGTAATGAAGCAAAGCATCTTCAACACCCAACAGAATCAGTTTCAAATAACGGCACTTCACTCGTCTGGCTGCTGGTGGAGATTTATTTGGGAAGAAGAGTTTTCAGCTCGCCGTTGACCTCTGTAGACCCGTCCCGAGGTTGAGATCATGTGATTCTAACCTGCCATGCAGTTTCTGTAGCCGTCTCCCCTAACTCACTTGTCTGGATAGAGTGTTCTTGCTATGGGGATAAAGACATTTGCCTTTTCTTCCTGCAGGACAAGAGGGTGTCTTTGACCCTCATAGATTTTGTCTTTAATCTTAGATTTCTATGTCTGTAATGCAAATCATTATGAAAGTGGGTTTTATGACCAAAGATTATTTTTTCAGAGACTGGAAGATTTTTAGCCATGAATTCATGCTTACCCTTTCATGAAACTCGTTTAGAGTTTAAGGGCCCTAGGCCAGGGCTCCGGCTTTGGTTAGCTTGGAATAAAGCCCTGACTGGTTGAATTTGGGGTGAGAATTCCCTAGGAACACTCATCGCTCCCTTTCCTTCTCCCTCCTCCTTTCCCCTTCAGTTCCTCCCTCCCCCTTCAGTTTCCTCCTCTCCCTCCCTCATCAGTCACTCCCTCTCCCATAGATAAACTGCACTCTGCTCTTTGATTAATGGAAGTGATCATGCTCACCTTCCTCTCTCAGTTTCTTGTTGGAAGATGAGTTAACAACAACCTAGGCCATGGCCGTGTGAGAAGCTCCGTGTGAATTCATATGTATAATTTTCTTAGTGTTTCTGCTTTGTCTTCTTTCCCACACGCCTGCATGCCCTTATGATGGGTGGTATGTTATCTCTGCCTCTCTCTGATCCGTGTACCGCATGCATGTTTACTGATGAGAAGCCACAGTGAGGGAGTCAGATCACTGGCAGTTTGCTGAAGCCCTGCCTTGGTTTGACTCTGCATTTTTGGTCTCCATCAAATACATTTGAGGCAAAACTGGCAGGAGCTCCCAGGCGCTGCTCGGCTGTGTGGACATAAGCAGATCACACTCTGCGTCTGCTCCCAGTGTGTGCACCATTCACAGAAGTGAGCAGGAACAAAACTGCAAGAGTTGTCTGATCCAAGAGAAATGATGGGGATGTGGGATGGGGAATGAGGTTCTGAGTAAATGATTAGGTCTCGTATCTTGTTGGTGCTTATTGGAAGACAAACCTTCTGTCCACTAGTTACATCCATTCACTTTCCCATGGTGGTAGGATGACCCCCCCCCTTATGAATTTCAGTGTTTTAATAAGTATGTATAATGAACTAATTAATTACCAAACATACTTTGAATTTGCTATGTTATATTTGTTTTTTTGTGCATCCAGTTCTTCCTTAGTCATTGGGACTTGAGAGAGTTCATTCACTTTGTGTTTGTGCCTGCTTCAAAGGGCAGGATATGCTGGAGATACTGACCAAAGTTCACATCTTCATGAAGACATCTGTGTGGGAAGACCTCTTTTGATTTCACTTTTCATACAGCTGGTGTGTGGTCTTGGATGCAGTGGGAAGTGAGCTGAATGGGAATGTTACTGTTGATGTCGCTTCCTCTCCAGGTCAACGTGCAAATTGTGCTTTGGGAGTTAGGCGTGGACTCTCCACCTCTGCCTTACCTAGTCATTAATTTATGAAATCCAGATGTTTAAGCACACTCTTCCTTCTCTGTTTATTTTACACGTGGAATCATCAGTTTTACTACCTTGTAAATAGTTTTTTTTAAAAAAAGATTTATTTATTTATTTGAAAGTCAGTGTTACACAGAGACAAGGAGAGGCAGAGGCAGAGAGAGAGAGAGAGAGAGAGAGAGAGAGAGGTCTTCCATCTACTGGTTCACTCCTCAATTGGCTGCATCGGCTGGAGCTGCACCAATCCAAAGCCAGGAGCCAGGATCTTCTTTTGGGTCTCCCACACGGGCACAGGGGCCCAAGGACTTGGACTGACTTCCTCCCTCCCTCCTTCCCTTCCTTGATAGAATTAGGCACACAGAGAGACAGAGAGAAAGGTCTTACTTCCATTGGTTCACCCCTTAAATGGCTGCTATGGCTGGAGCTACGCCGATCTGAAGCCAGGAGCCAGATGCTTCCTCCTGGTCTCCCATGTGGGTGCAGGGCCCAAGCACTTGGGCCATCCTCACTGCCTTTCCAGGCCACAGCGGAGAGCTGGACTGGAAGAGGAGCAACTGGGACTAGAATCTGGCGCCATATGGGATGCCAGCGCTGCAGGTGGAGGATTAACCAAGTGAGCCACGGCACTGGCCCAGGACTTGAGCCTTCTACTACTTTCCCAGGCCATATCAGAGAGCTGGATTGGAAGTAGAGCAGCTGGGTCTTGAACCGGCACCCATATGGGATGCTGGTACTTCAGGCCAGGGTGTTAACCCTCTGTGCCACAGCACTGGCCCTATAAATAGGTTTAAGGGAAGAAGGAAGCGACCGTACCTTGTGACAGTATAATACCTTGGTGATGTGCCCACTTGTGGCCCTCCCATCCATGGAGTGTGTGACTTTTCACCCTTGATGTTAATGACCTGGAAGGCTGGCAGGCCTGTGCTACTCTCGCTGAATCCTGTGGAATTGGCACCTCCATAACACAGTGAAGGATTGCACATTGAGAGCTTCTCTCCCGATCAAGTGGAGGGTTTAGTAAGACTCTTGATAAGAATAAACAACCTGTATCCCCCTCAACAGAGAGAAGGAGACCTCCCAACCTCAAAGAAGAAGCGCCAGGTGGGGGAGAAGATCATGTACACTTTGGTCTCAGTCCCGCATGGAAATGACATTGCGTCCCTTTTCGAACTGGATGCCACAACTCTGCAGAGAGCTGACTGCCTGGTTCCAAGGTAAAAAAGCGCAGTTCAAAGACGTTTTTGGAATGATTTTGCCAGCAGGTGAGAAATTAGCATCATAATGTTGATATAACTTTTGTGATATCAGGGAGCAAGTTGAAATGAAGAAAGAGTATGTGAGACATTGTGCCTCCTTTCAGAGTAGGTTAACATAGTTTATTTCATTCCTATAAATAATTAAAATATTCAGGACCAAAGAAATTCTGAAAAATTCATTAGAATCATTTATTCATATTACTTTTAAGGCCTTTGGTTACTGAAATGAAAAATAATCTAAAAGCATTTCTATTAAACCTTTTGTCATTTATTTTTATTCTGTCAAGTTCCCCATTCTGTTGACTCACTTACCTTTTATTCAGTTATGTAGACAACAAATATTTATTCAACACTGACTACATTCCAGGCATTGCCCTTGGCATTGGGAAGACAGCAGTGAAAACACTGGTTGTATTCTTACATTCAGATGGGGGACGCAGCCAGTGAACCAACCAGTAAACGTAAAAGCTAAGGCCAGCAATTAAAGTGCCTGGAAGAGAAATTGCAGGGTATGGAGAGCTCTGTTGGGTAGAAGTCTTTAGAAATCACTGGAGAAAAGATCTGAACAGATTGAGGGACCAAGTCCTCTCCATTTGAGAGGACTTTTTCATTTTTTATTTGAGAGGACTGTTTCAAATAGTAGGATCAGGAAATGGAAAGATCTGGAAATTTACCAGGTATTTTTCAGGATCAGTAAGGAGGCCAATAGAGTTAGACCTCAGTGAGTGGGTGGGAGGGGTCTTGGCATCCAAAACTTAAAGTAAGTATTTTTAATTCTTTTCCTTGAAGTTGGCTATTTAAACAATTTATAAGTATCATTTTATTTATTTGTGATGTCCACCTCTCACAAGTGTGGGATTAGTAGGAAGCTGAAATTGGCAGTTAAGCCAAGACTCAGGTACTCTCAGATGAGACATGGATGTCCTAAACAGCACCTTAACTACTGCACCAAATGTCCAGCTCCAAATTTGACTGTTTTAGTTAAGGTCTTTTGCCTACAACTCTCTCCTTCCTGACAGTAGCACTGAGATGGATTCTCTAGACATGTTGGGTTTTGCCTGTGTTTTTAGATCAATGGGACAGTTCTAAATTGGCCTTGAAGGAACAGCATTGTACCTGGCCTTGCAGATGGCCGTGGGTGGTTCCTACCCAGAGATCCAGACGTTGCTGCGTCGGCTGCTCTCAGGGAATGTAAGAAATGGTTACATTGCAACTGTCAAGAAGCACCTGCCACTGCTTCCTGGGGTGTTTGCTTGTGGTTTTCACTCACGAGAAATGCCGCTGAGTCCGGACCGTATCCCGTGGGTCCATCTCCCGTTTCCTTTTCTCTAACTTAAGTCTGAAAAGAGATCCCCCCCGAAAGGTTTGCCCAATCCAGGTCTCTGGCCTTCTCTTCCCGGTACTGAGAAGGTTCCTCGTTTTAGAGGTGAGTCAGCAAAAATGAAATGATGATAGAGTGTCACTGTGAACTGCGTAGACCCTCCAAAAGGCCCCACGGTCCCACAACATGGCCTTCTGTGGAGCTGTTCGTCTGTTACTATTCACAGCTGTTGGTACTTCTCAGTGTAGAGTAGGCTTATGTATCAATAAGGATTCATTTGTCATTCTTTGTATGAAAGCTTGCATTAATTAACACATAATAACTATTATAATAGCTTGAGCTGTGTGCAGAACTGAGTGTCAAGTTCTTTATAAATAATCTTATAAAGTCCTGGCAGCAGCTCTTCCAGATCAGGAACTGGAGGCTGCGTCAGCACAGTGCTTCTCTAGGCGCTGTGAATTAGTGTCCTTGGGTGGAGCTGGGCCCTCTCCACCAGAGGGAGGTGCTGAACTGCACCCAGACCAGTGGAATCCGCTTCAGGGGTGCGGGTGGGATGCAGGCTTTTCTTTTTAAAGAAGCATTTTAAGGAAGCATTACTTGAATGATTCCGATATGGAATCCAGTGTTTCTCTAGTGTTAAACTGTGTAGTCCAATGCTGCTTCTTTTTTTTTTTTTTAATATTTATTTATTTAATTTGAAAGTCGGAGTTACACAGAGGTAGAAGGAGAGGCAGAGAGCGAGAGCGAGAGGTTTTCCATCTGCTGGTTCACTCTGCAAATGGCCGCAGTGGCCGGAGCTGGGTCGATGTGGAGCCAGGAACTTCTTCAGGGTCTCCCACGCAGGTCCACGGGCCCAAGATATTTGGATCATCTTCTGCTTTCACAGGCCATAAGCCGAGCTGGATCAGAAGACGAGCGGCTGGGACATGAACCTGGTGCCCATACGGGGTGCCGTCTCCACAGGCAGATGCTTAGCTTACTATGCTACAGCGCTGGCCCTGAAATGGCTTTTCTTTTAAGAATTTATTTATTTATTTATTTGAAGGTCAAAGTTACACAGAGAGAGGAGATGCAGAGAGAGAGGGGGGGGGGGTCTTCCATCTGATGGTTCACTCCCCAACTGGCTGCGAAGCCAGGAGCCAGGAGTTTCTTCCGGGTCTCCCATGCGGGTGCAGGGGCCATATTGGAGATCTGGACTGGACGTGGAGCAGCTGGGACTCGAACCATTGCCCATATGGGATGCCGGCACTGTAGGTGGCAGCTTTACCAACTATGCCACAGCTCTGGCCCCCAGTGCTTGCTTGCTTGCTTCCTTCCTTCCTTCTTTCCGACAGGCAGAGTGGACAGTGAGAGAGAGAGAGACAGAGAGAAAGGTCTTCCTTTTGCCGTTGGTTCACCCTCCAATGGCCGCCGCGGCCGGCGCACAGTGCTGATCCAAAGGTAGGAGCCAGGTACTTCTCCTGGTCTCCCATGGGGTGCAGGGCACAAGTACTTGAGCCATCCTCCACTGCACTCCCGGGCCATAGCAGAGAGCTGGCCTGGAAGAGGGGCAACCGGGACAGAATCCGGTGCCCCGACTGGGACTAGAACCCGGTGTGCTGGCGCCGCAGGCGGAGGATTAGCCTGTTGAGCCACGGCGCCGGCCCCCCTGTGCTGCTTAAACTTTGTTTCATGCTGAATCCCCTGGGGAAGCTGACATCCGTGCAACTCTGGTCTCTCGGTCAGGGGTAGGGGCCTGAGAACCTGCATTTCTAACAAGTCCTCAGATTATGTCAGTGCTGCTGGTCCATGGACTTGACCTCAGGTTTCAGAGGTTTGAAGCAGTCTTTTCTACCCTTTGCTGAACACGGGAAATCTTAGGAATTTTTATTTTTGCTTGTATTTATTATAAAGATTCATTTATTTCTTTGAAAGAGTTGCAGAGAGGGAGTGAGGGGAAGATCATCCACTTGCTGGTGTACTCCCCAAATGGCTGCTACAGCCAGGGCTGCACCAAGCAGAAGCCAGGAGTCTCATCTAGATGTCTCATGTGGATGGCAGGGGCCCAAGTGTTTGGGCCATCTTCCTCTGCTTTCCCAGGTGTAGTATCAGGGGATTGGGTTAGAAGTGGGGGAGCAGCCGAGACAGGAGCCTGTATGGGATGCTGGCATTGCAGGCGGTGGCTTACCCCACTGTGCTACAACTCTGTCCCCTCCTTGGAATTTTTAAAAAGTACCGCTGCCTGGCTCCCACTCCCCAGTTGGTCAGTGGTATTATGTTGGCTTCCCAGGTGATGAGCAGCAAAGTTTGGGAAAACCTGGTATAAGATGTCTAGCTAATTGTCCTTTGTGACCTTCCTTAAGGGGAACTTGATCCTGGAATGTATGAATTTCAAGTCTGGACTGTGCTGCAATGCATTCCTTTTATAGATAACCAGATTATATCAAGGTTTTAATGACAACAGATTTCTGTGGCATTAGTCCTAAACGGTTATTTATTTCCCAAATCCTTGCAAATGGTCAGTTATTAAACCAGACCATAACCTCTTTGCTTTGGAACCCAACCGTGTAGGTCGACTCAAGAGCATATATTGAACTAGTGTATGAGTAAATTAGGGGAAATAGCTGCTGAGCAAATAAGTGATTGGCTCACTTTGCAAATGGTTACAGTACAGTGGGGAGATGACTGTGCAATTCAGTGTGGAAGGTAATATGTAGGAACGCAGAAGCATTTCAGAATCTGATTATTTGGATAATTGGATGAGTTCTATTTTATGTTTTTGGGATTTAGTTTCTATTTTATCCACTTTTACAAATGAGCAAAGCCACATTGTTGAATGAATGTCTTTCCCTGAGGCCCTTGGCATTGTCGTTGATTTTCTCTTATTGGCCCTAATGCTTTGCACCTTATGTAGTATGACGGCGTATTTATGTATTAACTTATCCTGAAGTCTGATAATTTGAAAGGCAGAGACACACTACACGTATTTCTCAGAGAAAGCAATAGTAATTAATATAGGATTCACTGAATCTGCACTATTTCAGTTGGGTGAAGTTCTCTGTGTTCTTTCTGCCCCAGTTTGTTAGCCATAGTAGTTGCAATCTGCAAACACAGAGCCATTGCTTCTAGGGACGTGCAAGGCGAGGTTCCTGTGCGTTTCTGTTCATCAGGCAGTACAGGACCTTGTTTTGTGTGTTTCTATGTGGTGTTGATTCACTGTTGCTGAACTCACGGTCAGCAGTGCTGTAACCCGTGACTGCATGAAGCTTATCCAGCACACAGGTCTTCATGAGGCCTATCCTGGCCTTCTCGTGCTTACGAATGCTGCAAACAATTTCTGTGCCACACTGTGGGCCGGCTTGAACACCATCATCACGCTGAAAAAGCACAGGAACATGAGAAACAGGGCTCTCAGTAGACTTGAGAGGACACGTGTGTGTGGTGAGAGAGCTGCAGGAGGAGGCCGCGTGGCCCCATCTTTGCCCTGTGCCTGCAAGTCTGCCTCTGGCCGACTCAGGCTTTTCCCACTCCTCGGATGTCCTCGAATGACCTCAGAAGTTCCCCGAGTCTTGATCTTGGGGAGGTGAATTTTCGTGAGCAGGAGGATTCACAAGCATGCAGTCATGAGTGGTGAGGACTGACTGTATATACTTTCATACGCAGATAATTCAACTGCAAAACAGTTACTGTCAGGCAGTGGCTGGAACTGTGCTGGTTACTCGTTCACTGCTCTTTTTTTTTTTTTTTCTTAAAGATTTATCCATTTATTTATTTGAAAGTGTTACACAGAGAGAGAAGGAGAGGCAGAGAGAGAGAGGTCTTCCATCCGCTGGTTCACTCCCCAGATTGCCACAGTGGCTGGAGCTGTGCCAATCCGAAGCCAGGAGCCAGGAGTTTCTTCTGGGTCTCCCACGCAGGTGCAGGGGCCCAAGGACTTGGGCCATCTTCCAGTGCTGCAGGTGGATGCCTAACCTACTGTGCCACAGCACTGGCCCCCAGAATTTGCCTTTCTGACAAGTTCCCAGGTAATGCTGCTGTTGCTGGTCCAAGGACCAAACCTTGAGAACCATTGGCCTAGGTATGATATTGCAGGCTTTGAAATAGTCTGTAACTCAGCATTTTCCCTTAAATCAGATAGATTTTGAACTGACTGATACACGTATGATCATCTCATGTGTGAAACTGTTAAGTCAGTATGCAAGTGCACTACATTTTTATAATTTGTTACTCTATGTTGTTTGGCTTTTAGGAACTCGTATGTTCGGTTAAGGCATTTGTGCACCAACACATGGGTAACCAGTACTAGCATCCCTATAGACACAGATGAAGAGAGGCCTGTTATGTTGAAGGTAAGTGTGGCTGAGTGTGTGGATTTCAGTGCCGTGTGAATAGGATTAGGGGTGACGTCTTCTTTCTAACCCTTCACCCGTACTAGAGGCGATTGCAGTTAATGGCGAGTGTGAATCTGAAGCAAAGTGGAGGTGTGAAAGGGATGAGTTTCCAGGGGTGCTTTGGGAGCTGGGTAAGAAATGGCCATGGAAAATCACCATGTCCTTAAGCCTGGCCTAGTGGGTGATGCATGTGGGAATTCCTGTGTTTGCATTATCTGTTCTTGCCTGGTGACTTTCTTAAACAGTCCTGAGATACGCTGGTCCTCTTTAAGAAAGATCTAACCTTAAGGGAAACAATGCCATTTCAGATTGGAACCTGCCAAACAAAAGAAGACAAAGAAGCATTTGCCATCGTGTCTGTCCCGCTGTCGGAGGTCCGAGACTTAGACTTTGCCAACGATGCCAATAAGGTGCTAGCAACCACGGTGAAGAAGCTGGAAAACGGCACAATCACGCAGAATGAAAGGAGGTTAGTGGTGGTCGAAATCACTGTGCAGTTGTCAGGGGCAGTGTCACCTGCAGGAAACCTGAAGTAAATGGGTGACTGAGGGAGTGGCTAGAATGCTCTCAGCAGCAGCACCCGTTTCTGGATGAGGTGAGAGCTTGATGCCTCTGGTGCATGGTAAGCAAGTGAAAATGGTGAAATTAAGATCTGGAACAAATTCAGACACCTGTCATCTCGGAAGGGGAGTGTTTTTTCCCTTTGGGTCAAGAGCAGCTATAATTTAGTCATTTGATAAAAATTTTAAATAATACACCATTACTAACGATATAGTCCTTGGCTTCACATTAGTTTTTTCCATCTTGTTCATTCAATGTATATTAATTTGTTCCAAAATAGTAATTGTTTTACTCTACATGTGTTTTAGCATATCATGTTTTCAGTTTACACAGTTCATTAGTGGAGAATTATATATACTCTCTCTCTATAAATATATATAAAATTTATTTAAAAATAAAAATAGGGGGCCGGCATTGTGGTGCAGTGAGATAATCTGCCACCTGTTGTGTTAGCATCCCATATCGGAGCACCAGTGAAGATCCCAGCTGCTCTGCTTCCAGTCTAGCTCCTGCTGATGCCCCTGGAAAGTCAGAGGATGTCTGGGGGGACCCAGACGGAGCTCCAGGCTCCTGGCTTCCACCCGGCACAACCCAGGCTGTTGTGGCCATTTGGGAAATAAAGCAGTAGGTAGATGATCTCTCTGTAGCTTCCTCTCTTTCTGTTACTCTGCCTTTCAAATAAATAAATAAATCCTGAAACAAAATAAAAGTAAATAGAAAGTAGATAAAATCTGGTGTAATATTTTCTTTTCTCCATTTTAGGTTGGCTTGAAATTGTTGCTTTCTCTCTGGTCTTTCCCCTTGAAAGCCTCCTAAGAGATGCATAATGCCTTTTGCTGTACTTGATTTGATATTTGGATTTAGAGTCCTTTAGGGTCCTAAAGGAAGTTTTATATTTTCCTGGTTTTATTTCAAGGTGCACTTCTCTGCTCCAGTTCCACAAAACAAACAGATGTGTCCTACCAGAGAAGCATCTGCCTGTGTGTTCTCCCCTAAAATCTTTTTCAGAGAAACCAGATGTTTGGTTCTTCAAGCTTGGTTTTGGGAATTTTCGAGAGAGAGCTAGCACTGGTTGCACCCGGCTTTGTGTGCAGACTATGTCAGGCCCTGCAGGTGTGATAGCCCCAAGAGAGATCCCAGCTCACATAAGGAAACCAGGGAGGCCAGGTCGCTCCTGTCATCAGTGGGGGGTGCAATCAGGTGTGGTTTAAACCCCACGTGCTTGCCAGGCGCCCTGAGCACAAGCTTGCTCTCTGTTTCCTCTCGTCATGATCTGCTGCATGCTTTTTTTTTTTTTTAATTTTTTTTATTTTTTATTTTTTGACAGGCAGAGTGGACAGTGAGAGAGAGAGACAGAGAGAAAGGTCTTCCTTTGCCGTTGGTTCACCCTCCAATGGCCGCCGCGGCCGGCGCACCGCGCTGATCCGATGGCAGGAGCCAGGAGCCAGGTGCTTTTCCTGGTCTCCCATGGGGTGCAGGGCCCAAGCACCTGGGCCATCCTCCACTGCACTCCCGGGCCACAGCAGAGGGCTGGCCTGGAAGAGGGGCAACTGGGACAGAATCCGGCGCCCCGACCGGGACTAGAACCCGGTGTGCCGGCGCCGCTAGGCGGAGGATTAGCCTAGTGAGCCGCGGCGCCAGCCTGCTGCATGCTTTTTAAAATTGGAACAACAGAAAGATACTTAGCAGTTTCCCGGCGCTCACACGTTGGGATCCTTGAGCACGGCTGGTGAGAAGGCACCTGGTAAAAGCACCGGGGATCACAGTTTGGCGGTGACAAGTGAAGTCATAGGAGCCAGCGCCAATGCTCTGTGACTCACTAGTTCCACTTCTGGCCTGAGCTTTCCTGAGCATCTGTCCAAAAGAAGCTCCTCTGTGTGTGCACCAGGACCCCTGTTCCAGAGTGGTCAGCCTTACTTCCAATAACCTGGAACTGACAGCCATCCAAATGCCCGTCCCCAGTTGAATGGATGATTAGTTGGTGGTATCTTTATATAATGGAATGCAGTATATATAGCCATGAAGCTAAGTGAGTTACACTATGAGGGTTCTTCAAAACGTTTGTGGAAAATAGAATTAAAAGATCAGTGTAGGAATTAAAATGGCCACATCCTGTATCATAGTGTGTTTCTTTTAAATACCCAGTTTCAGCTCCTGACTCCCACTTCCTGCTAACACAGACCCTAAAGGGCAGTGCTGATGGCTCAAGCAATTAAACCCTGTGAGTGACTTTGATTGGGTTCCCAGCTCCTATCTTTAGCCTGGCCCAGCCCTGGCCACTGTGGATGTTTTGGGGGTGAACCAGCTGATGGAAACATTCTTTATCTGCCTGCCATCTCTCTGCCTCTGAAAAAGATAAATAAAAAATTTAAAAAAAGTGTATTTTGGTGTAAAAATATTTTGAAATCCATGCATAGTTTTTTCTTTAGATGCATTTTTCATAAACTTTTTGAAGATACCTTCTGTGCATGAATTTCAGAATTTTTTGCACCAAAGCAGGCTTATCTTTTAGTTTCATTTTCCTACTAGCTTTCTGAAGTACCCTCTTGGGTGTAACGATTTGGATAAATCTAAGAAACTTTAGACGGGTGAAAACAGCACCCAAAAAATACTTGGTATAGATACTGTTTGTAAGGTTCAAAGCCAAGCAGAACTAAGCTCTGTTTCTTTGGGATGTGTAAGCAGTTGGAAGAACTGTAAGGAAATGCAGGGAATCCATCGTTGCACACGTCCCATTGACGTTTCCTCTAAGAGGCAAGGGTGGACTTAGGGTTGGCGAGGGGCTTACTGGGCTCCTACCATGCTCCCTTTCCTGCTCTGGTCACAGCTTCATGGGGTACACTTTATATGTGTTCCTTAAATAAGCTTGTGTAGGGTACTTCAGAAGCCCATGGAAGCGGCTCACATTGTGGCTCAGTGGGATAAGCCACCACCTGTGGTGATGTCACCATTCCATGTCAATGAGCCGGTTCAAGTCCCGGCTGCCCCACTTCTGATCCAGCTCCCCGCGAATGAGCCTGGGATGTCAGAAGAAGATGGCACAAGTAGTAGGCCCCTGGATAGAGGTCTTAGATCCTGACTTTGGCCCAAACCAGCCAGGGCCTTTTTGGGAGTGAATCAATGGATAGAAGACCTCTGTTTCCCTCTTGGTTACTCTGCCTTTTATGTAACTAAATAAATAAATTTATTTTTAAAAACGGCACATGGAAAATTAAGTTGAAAGAGAAGTTAATTGTGGTACAAACATTCCTTTGAAATCCACATGTAGCTTTTCCATAACGCACATTTTCCATGGTACTTTTTGATGATCCCCTTGTATGCATGGTTTTCAAAATTGTTTTACACCAAAATAAACTGATCTAATATTTCTATTTTCCACACATTTTTTTGAAGTACACTCCTATTATTTTTGGTTTTAGACATCGTAAGATTTGTTTCTGAGGATACAGAGGGACAGAAGTTGCACCTTGCTTCCCCAGACCACTATCAATGAAGAAAACCCTCAGAGATGCCCGACCAATCGGAATAGCTCTTGCTCAGCTTCCTCTCGGTTCTTGCCTCTGTCTTACCCGTGGCAAACCTGCAGCCCTACACAACTACGGTGTGAGAGTGAATGGACTTCAGGGGCTGAAATAGCGGCCCCACTTTCTGGCCTGCAGATAACGACATAGCAGAGCCAGATCGTGACAAGAAGTGGGTTCCGATGTGCAGGCGGCAGTTTTTATTTGCCAGCGTTTTATCCGTTAACGCCTCTTGATGAGTCCCTGTCTTTGGTTCTGTCATGGTCACACGTGCACAGAATGTCCTCGGCCTCACCCAGCACACCCCCCTCGCTAAGCGTTTAGGGAGTCGGGAGAGGAGGACAAGCACAGGGTCCGAGTGGGTGCTGCAGCATCGCGGCTCTTGCCCTGGGCATTCCTCCTACTCCCGGAAGGAGTCTCTGCTCTCAGCATCAGTCTGAGGGAGGAGGTGGACCGGGACTGACCCAGGAGTGCGTTTCCATGCCCCCTGCCTTTTTCCCCACTGTTTGCCAGTGCAAAACATCATTGTAAAGAGAAGGCCTTGCCTGGGAAATAAGATGTTAAATCACTGATCTTAATTTAGTCATTTCAGCAAAACCACCTCCCATCAGAAGTCATTCAAAGCTGCTGGTCAGGACAACTGAGCTTATTGGCATAGTTGAGTGCGTTTATATTATTTTCTCAATTCTAGAATTCAGTATCAAATCCTGTCTAAAAAATCACTGACAACTATGACTTTTTCCCCCTATGGAGAATAAAGCTGTTATTAGATGCTCTTTTTCGTTTGAAACCAGAAAGAATGGTACGAGGTCATAGGGAGAGCTTAGAGTATTGCAGTCTGTCTCTAAAGGCTGGTGTCTAAATCCTCCCTCTTGCTCCTGTTGCTCCTCCTTTACTTGTCCCAGAAGTGCACTCAAAGAGGCACCTCTGTGATCCTCAATTTTAGATGTTTTTCAGTGGAGTTTGCTGCTCTTATTCTGTAGCTGCACCAACAAAACATAGTGTAGTGGAGCAAGTAGTGGGCAGGAAGGGGAGGATGGTGGAGAGGTGTCAGCTGCCCTTCAGAGCTGGAGCAAGAGATACACGCAATAGTTAGCCGGAATCCATGCCCCGTGTTGTACCTCTGGGGCTACACAAGAGGCGGGGGATGGGGAGCTTCCTCTGCAGCATCGCTGGAGTTCAGGATTATTATCAGTGTATGCCTCACCCTGGGCCCTGCAGCCCTCCTTCATGGACAGTGTTTGTGACCAGAAAACTACTCATGGATTCCTACATTGTTTGCATTAAAATATACTCGTCTTTTAATTTCATTACTTGTGAACTCTTTTTTTTTTTTTTAAAAAGATTTATTTATTTATTTGAAAGAGTTACACAGAGAGGAGAGGCAGAGAGAGAGAGAGAGAGGTCTTCCATCCGATGGTTCACTCCCCAATTGGCCGCAACGGCCAGAGCTGCGCCGATCTGAAGCCAGGAGCCAAGAGCTTCCTTCGGGTTTCCCACGCGGGTGCAGGGGCCCAAGGACTTGGGCCATCTTGTACTGCTTTCCCAGGCTGTAGCAGAGAGCGGGATTGGAAGTGGAGCAGCCACACAGCTTTGGTGGGGGAACTGGTTCTGGGTTCACCTCCCTGCTGATGGAACGCCTCTCTGTTGATTATGGCAAGAAGTCCAAGCTGGAGTTCTCCATCTACCCAGCCCCCCAGGTTTCCACAGCTGTGGTGGAGCCCTACAACTTCATCCTCACCACCCACATCACCCTGGAGCACTCTGATTGTGCCTTCATGGTAGACAACGAAGCCATCTATGACATCTGTCATAGAAACCTCCATATCGAGTGCACCACCTACACTAACCTGAACCGCCTTATTAGCCAGATCGTGTCCTCCATCACGGCTTCCCTGCGGCTTGTTGGAGCCCTGAATGTTGATCTGACAGAATTCCAGACCAACCTGGTGCCCTACCCCCGCATCCACTTCCCTCTGGCTACATACGCCCCCGTCTTCTCTGCTGAGAAAGCCTACCATGAACAGCTTTCTGTAGCAGAGATCACCAATGCCTGCTTTGAGCCGGCCAACCAGATGGTGAAATGTGACCCTCGCCACGGTAAATACATGGCTTGCTGCCTGCTGTACCGTGGCCACATGGTTCCCAAAGATGTCAATGCTGCCATTGCTACCATCAAGACCAAGTGCAGCATCCAGCCTATGGACGGGTGCCCTACTGGCTTCAAGGTTGGCATTAGCTACCAGCCTCCCACAGTGGTGCCTGGTGGAGACCTGGCCAAGGTGCAGTGAGCTGTGTGCATGCTGAGCAACACCACAGCCATTGCTGAGGCCTGGGCTCACCTGGACCACAAGTTTACCTGATGTATGCCAAGCGTGCCTTTGTTCACTGGTACGTGGGGGAGGGCGTGGAGAAGCTCGTGAGGACATGGCTGCCCTGGAGAAGGATTACGAGGAGGTTGGTGTGGATTGTGTTGAAGGTGAGGGTGAGGAGGAAGGAGAGGAATACTGATTTTCCATTCCTTTGAGCCCTGCAGCATGTCACACTCAGTGAACTTCAGCTTCAACAGTAGCTGACAGCCATTAGACTTTCCCAGCTACATTGTCTTCATTCAACTGTGAAGCGCCCGTATGGGATGCCGGTGCTTCAGGCCAGGGCGTTAACTCACTGTGCCACAGCGCCAGCCCCAGTGAACTCTTAAAATATTTATTTATTTAATGTATTTGAGAGGGGAGAGACAGAATCTGCTGGTTCACTCCCCACATGTCTGCTGGGATCTGGGAACTGGAACCTGGCAACTCAGCCGGGTCTCCCTCGTGGGCTGCAGGAGCTCAGTCACTTGAGCCATCACCTGCTGCCTCCTGGAGCGCACAGTAGCAGGAAGCAGGAGCTGCGAATCAAACCCCTGTGCTCCCGCAGGACACAGATGCTGCAGCGGCTCGGCTCCAGGAAGTTTATGGAGCGCCCTGGCAGACCGGAAGTTCCTATGTGTCTCCCTCCTGTAGGGGAAAGCCCCTCCTGCATATGTCAGTTACGCGCTGCAGGCACCCTCTGGTCTTGCTCCTGTCAGTGTCTGCAACCACAGATTTTAAAGTGTGTTGTTACTTGCCATCATGTGTGTTTATGTATATTTGTGTAAATTATGGACACCTCCTTTTACTGAGAAACTTTGTTGACAAAAATTGTTTTTCTATGATTGATTGTACTTCTTGATATTTTTGCCTCTTTCTCTGCTTGCCTTTATTTCTTGCCCCTGACTTGTTCCCTCTGGGATAACTTTTCTCCGTACAGAAACTCATTCTTTAGTCAGTTTGGTGAGGGTCTGTTTGTCATAATCTGTTGAATTTCCGCATTGATGAAAATGTTTTTATCTTACTCTACTCTAAAGAGATGCTTTTTGTATGCAGTGTTAGATCTACACTTATTTTCCTTCAGCATTTTAAAGGTGTAATTTAATTATTTTCTGACAGCTCGTTATTTTTAAGAAGCCTTCTGTACAGATTTGTTACTTTTTATTGGTAACTTTACTTTCTGATAATTTTGTACATTTTTTCCCCTTGATGTTGATGTTCTAAACTTTAATTGTCAAGTATTTGTGAGGCGGTCTTGTTTTTCGTATTTCCCACTTGACAGTTAAGGTGTATTTAATGTGAATACTTATATCTTCTTTCAGTCTTGGAAATGTTTCAGGGTTTTGCCTTCAAATATTACTTCTTTATGTTTTTCCTCTTTTTCTCTGTTGGAATTCCTGTTAGATGTATATGGCATCCTAATTGACCCTCTTATCTGTTCTCTCTCTCTCTCTCTCTCTCTCTAAGATTTATTTATTTGAGATGTCGAGTTACAGAGAGAGAGAGAAAGGGAGAGACTGAGACAAAGGTGTTTGATGTGCTGGTTCAATCCCTAAAAGGCTGCAATGGCCAGAGTTGGGCTGACCTGGAGCCAGGAGCCATGAACCAGGTGGTGGCTTTACCCACTATGCCACAATGTTGGCCCTAGTTAACCCTTTCATGGTAGTTTAGAGCATTGGATTGCTTGCTCTGTCTGTATTCACAGGTCCTTTAAGTTTTCTCTGTTTTATACGTTGAGTAAATTGAAATGTGGTAGAGATTAGGATATGTAGTTTGAGTTAATGGCAAAAAAAAAAAAAAATTGATGTTAGGAATTTAGAAGTAGGAGTGATCTCCCTTAAGCAAAAATTCCCTGGTGCACTGGTGAGTGGCAGAAAAGTTTCTGATGGCGATGTCCTACCCACTCATTGGTTGTCAGGGCTTGTGCAACTCTTTCCGAACAGTCCTGCAGATAGTTGATCAGACCTGGAGAGGGAGTTGGAGGAACTGGAGAAGGAATATTCTTTGTAAAGGTTTAGATGAACAGCAACTGCTTTCAATATTATCTTTTATTGATTAGAGAATTTCGATTATTAGATCCTTTGTTTTCAAATGTTTTGGCTCTTAGATGAATTTAAAAAAATTTCCAAAATTAAGCCCACCATAGGGTAAAATTTCCTTTTCATTTTATGATAGGTTTGTCACCAAATTATTGGAAGACCTCATCTTCTTTGTTGCTGACGTGCCTAATAATGGACAAGAAGTTCTGGACGTGGTTATCACGAAGCCAAACCGAGAACGTCAGAAACTAATGAGGGAACAGAACATACTGGCACAGGTGAATTTTTTCATGTCCTCAACCTGCCCATTTTTGTTTTCTGGATATGAGATGAGGAGAGACCTGTACTAGTGGTCTGTTGCCCAGACGCTCAGATGACTTCAAAGCCTAGTGGCTGACAGGAGGACACACTTCCTGGCTCACAGTTTCTGTGGGCTAGGCATCCATGTGTGGCTTCCTGCTCAGGAGCTTCCACTAGCTTGCGAGGTGTTGGCTGGGGCTACAGCCACCTCAGGGCTCAGCTGGGAGATGATCCACCTCCCAGCTTGCTCATACGGAGCGCTCACAGAGTTGGCTCAAGGCAAGGCAGCTTCATCTCTTCAGAAGTGAGGGAGCCAAGAAAGAGCGAGAAAGGGCACCTAGATGGAAGCCACGGTCTTTTTTATAACCTACTCTTAGAAGTCACATCCTGTATGTTTTATTAGAATCAAGTTAATAAACTCAGCCTACAGTCAAGGAGAGTGGATATTCTAGGTTGTGAATACCAGCAGGCAGGTACCATTGCAGGGAATCTTAGGAAGTAGTCTACCAGAGGCCTCTAATAAAAAAAAAAATATCCTGCGTGGCCAGACGATATCCAGAAAATGTGCTGGAAACATTTCTAAATAAATTTCCAGACAAGCTTGGAGAGGGTCATCTCCATTGCTTCCTGCATTTTTCCTCTCTGGGAAAGTAGGGCAGTCTGTTCACTAGCTTATAAGTGTGCTGTACAGTGTTCTGGTTTTTTCCCTGAAAGCCTAGAACTGCTCTTATACAGTGTCTTCCTGAAATTGTTCATACCATGCCAGTAAATTGATTTGTTGCCTAATAACATGCATATGTCGTCATGCCTAACTTTGTGTGTCCTTTATATTCTGTTACTTGCTATTTAAATAATGAACTTTTGCATCAATTATGGACTCAAGATACTATTTAAAGCATAAAAGTAATGTTGATAAAGATACAGAGTGAATATATTGTTCATTAATAACTGTTACCAATTGTTTGAAAACATAGACCAATGTTTTTTAAAGTAAAGGTTGGAAATTTCATGGAACAAAGTCTTTTCTGACGTTATCACCTCTTTGATATAAAACACTTGATTTCAAGGCTTTTAGGGACTTGAGTGATAGATTTATTAATGTTATTGTAGCAAACATGTTGAATCATTTATTTCAATGTTATAAATACAGATTTCAAGGTCTAGCAAACACAGAATTATTGAAGAAACTTTAATTATATCACATTTCTTTTTTTTTTTTTTTTTTAGATTTTTATTTATTTATTTGTGAGGTGAGTTACAGACAGAGAGAGGGAGAGACAGAGGGAAAGGTCTTCCATCTGCTGGTTCACTCCCCAAATGGCTGCAATGGCCAGAGCTGGCCTGATCTGAAGCCAGGAGCCAGGAGCTTCATGTAGGTCTCCTACGTGGGTTCAGGGGTCCAAGTACTCGGGCCATCTTCCACTGCTTTCCCAGGCCGTATCAGAGAGCTAGATCAGAAGAGGAACAACCAGGACTAGAACCGGCACCCCAGTGGGATGCTGACACCACAGGCAGAGGCTCAGCCCACGATGCCATGGCACTGCCCCAATCGGTGTAACATTTCATGAACTCAGAAGGATCGTTGCTCTCCAGGGGGCTTTCTGGTATCAGTGCTCGTGCCCTTAGCGTGGTTTGTTTCCTGGACTATTTACTCAGCCTCCCAGCTCATCTCCAGGCAACCCTCACGTCTGCAGTCTTTTTGCCATAAAGCGTTAGAGTCCTCAGTGCTTTTTAAACACCTCCTGACCACTGTGTTGTAACAGTCTGGCTCAGTGGATACCACCAGCTTCCCATGTGGTTCCTCATTTGTTAGATGTGACTGCTAATACATTCATTGATTTGGCCAAGGTAGCATCTTTATGTAGCAAGAACAATCAATAAATTCTTTCATAAAGAGATTTATAAACAAGATTTAAGAGCAGTTTTCTGATGTAAGTTTCAGATGAAAAGTAGATATTTTCTTTCTGTGATTTTGATTTTGGAAATCAAAAAGTAAATTTATTATAAAAGTAATAGAAGAAACTATAAAACATGAGGAAATTAAAACTGTGTTTTAATTCATCTCAGTGCATTCATGTAACCTGGTATAATTGAACATCTCTGGCCAGCGTTGCAGCTCACTAGGCTAATCTTCCGCCTGCAGAGCTGGTACCCCGGGTTCTAGTCCCGGTTGGGGTGCCGGATTCTATCCTTGTTGCTGCTCTTCCAGTCCAGCTCTGTGCTGTGGCCCGGGAAGGCAGTGGAGGATGGCCCAAGTGCTTGGGCCCTGCACCCGCATGGGAGACCAGGAGAAGCACCTGGCTCCTGGCTTCAGATTGGTGCAGCACTGGCCGTAGCGGCCATTTGGGGGGTGAACCAACGGAAGGAAGACCTTTCTCTCTCTCTCTTTCTCTGTCTCTCTCTCTCACTGTCTAACTCTGCCTGTCAAAAAAAAAAAAAATTGAACATCTCTTTTATTTCTCATCTCAATATGATGTTATATCTAATCAAGATGAATCAGTTCTTTTAAATTATGTGTTTCTCATTCAGTTTAAGGAGCCCTTCAGGAGGTTTTCCCGTTCTCTGATACATTGGTCCTGTAGCCTAACTCCTTTCCCCCTTTACATGAATTCGACTCAAATCTTACAGAAGTTATTGAGTCAGTTTTCCTATCAGCAAAAAATTAAAATAGATTACTAAAACCTACACATTCATTCATCAGAACAGGTGATTCTTTATATTCTTGATAGGTATTTGGAATCCTTAAAGCACCCTTTAAGGAGAAAGCGGGAGAAGGCTCGATGCTGAGACTGGAAGATCTAGGGGACCAAAGATACGCCCCCTACAAGTACATGCTGCGGCTGTGCTACCGCGTCCTCCGGCACTCCCAGCAGGACTACCGGAAAAATCAGGTCAGAGCATGGCCCCCTTCCCAACTCTGTTGCACATCTCAAGTCTGGGCATTACCGTTCTAAAGCAGAGAATGTAGGAATGAGAAATTTCTCTTTGAAATGAAATGTCTTATGTTGACAGCACACACCAATGATCTGTGAGTATTTTGGAGCTGTGTTGTGTATTTATTCTTCCACATACAATTAGAACCTCTTGGGGAGGATGTCTTCGAGTTCTATACACATGGCATTAGCTCCTGCCCCTGCAGGTCAGGATGCACCCTGGACCTATTATGTAGAGAGTAATGAAGCATTTCTTGGCTTCCCATTTGCTTGGGATTTGCAAGCAACAGCATCGCTGTGTATGGGCCCAAGAGTTTCTTGTGCAGTGGAAAATATATAACATGTGCATGTGAAATGTTGGGGGTGGCAAAGAGGGGGCCACTAGAGAAAAGATAGCAATGTGGGAATTCATGATCGGGAGAGCTCTGTTGCTGGCTGGGGAACCCAGGACAGGTGCTTGGAAATGGAAGAGTTGATGACTTTGAGCATCGATTTTACAAACTCTATAGGAGAGCCCTAAGGAGGGAGAATGGTGGGTACTAGGAGGAGCACTGTGATGCCAAGTTGTATACAGCACTGGAGGACAGGGAGCCCACATGGGTCTGGGAGTATAGTTAAAAGTTGCCAATTCCAAGGGAAGTTTCTGTCTAGTCTCCTTTTTATCTTAAAGATACACAATATTTTGTATGTGCTTTAGAATGTGAATATTTAAGATTGAATTGCTTAAAATGAGTCGGCTTTTGCTAGCTTGGTTCCCATGTGGCTCTGGAGAAGTTGGAGGTAAGAGCACTTAATCAGGAAGTTTTGCTGAGAGGTGAGGCCCTGAGAAAGGGGGGCACGTGGCCACGGCCGTGTATATCTGTGAGGTCAGGACAAGAAGGCAGTAGCCATTTGGGAATGGCTAGAGATGATTGTTGAGTGCTGACTTTGTACCCTGCTGACTTTTAAGCACTTTTCATGGATTAAACTCACTCTAGTTGGCACTCAGTTAAGGTGATGTACTGAGAGGTCAGAAATTTGCTCAGAGGTAAGTTGTGCAGACTCCTAATTATTACATGGTTGCCCCTTGGTAGTTTGGAGATGCTTTGGCAAGAAAAAAAAAGATTACCTTCAGGAAGACTGTGTTAAAGAATGTTGGGTTGCTGGGTTTGAAATTTTGCTTAAAAATTAAGAAAGGTCTAAGAGTAATTTGTAAAACAGATTGGCACATAAGTAATTCGCCAAGGAACAGGAGCAAGGGGACAATAGAAAGCCATCCTTAAATATTTTCTAATCTAATCCTGGTTGTAAACACCTGTCTTTCCAATGGAACATGCTGTCATCAGAATTGCATTTCCTAACTTCATTGCAGTCCTTTAAGGTGGTAAGGTACAGTAGACTTGTTCATACTTCACTGGAAGAGCTTTTGAGTTCAGAACATTAAATGACAGACCTCAGGAATCCAGACACTCTCCTGATGTGAATTTCTAGATTGTTCTGTGGAGGTTTGGAGTAGGGATGGAGTGAGAGACTGCTTTTTATCCACAGTTTTGCATTCTGTGGTTTCAGTTATCCACAGTCAGCCTTGGTCTGAAAACATTAAATGGCAAATTCCAGAAAGAAATGACTCATAAGCTTTAAATAATGTTTATTATATCATTACAACCATTTTATTTTATGATGATTTATGGTTATTGACCTTATACTATGTCTGGTTTGTAAATTAAACTTTATTTCAGTGTGTGCATGGGGGAAAACATAGTAGCTGCGGGATTCAGTACTACCGGCTGTCCACACATAAGCTGAGGCTGTTGCTGCACTAGAATCCCTTGAGGATAAGGGGGGACCTTGCTTTGCTTGAAATGTCACCAGTCTTTGTATGCAGGCAGTGGTGTCTGATGGGATTGAGCCTAACAGAATGAATCAGCAGATTGCAGGGTTAGACAGTACCTCAGTCCCTTAAGGTACTACAGCTTGCGCCAGCCTCGATGGTGGCAGTGTTTGGAAGGGTGAGCAGCACCTATCCCTCCTTTCTATGGCTGTGCCCTGGGCTCTGGTTTTCTCGTAGGTTCCTAGGCAGCCAGTCTTAACTAGTGTCTTCCTAGTTTCTGAAGCTCTGGCACATATTCTTTCCCTGTTCCTGCTCAGTCTTAGCTGGGGACTCAAGCCTGGAGTTCTTAGGCGCTTGCAGTTGCTGCTCTGAAAGTGCCCATCCCCATAGCAAGTAAACTCACGTTCCAGCACACACGACATAGCCATGCCCAGCAACACCGCTCCTCCCAGCTAAATGGGACACGCTGGCGACTTGCTTTCTGGATTTCTGTGGAGTGTGGTTGGTCCTCTGCATCTGTGGGGTTCTGCACCTGCAGTTCTACCAGCTGCATTGAAAATATTTGAAAAAATAATTGTTTTAAAGGCATATTTTACTTATTTAAAGAAAGAGTGATAAATGCTCTCTCACACAGCCACATACACACACACACACACACACACCGTGGGGTGGAGGAAGATCTTCTGTCTACTGGTTCACTCCTCACATGGCTGCATGAGCCGGTGGCTGTATCAGAGTGAAGCCTGGAGCAAGAAACTCCATCTTGGCCTCTCACATGGGTAGCAAGGCCTCCAGAACTTGGGCCATTTTTTGATGCTTCCTAGGCATATTGGCAGAGAGCTGGATCAGATGTAGAGTGGTTGAGACTCAACCAGTACTCCGTTACAGGATGCAGGTGTTGCAAGTGGCAGCTTAAACCACTGCATCACAGTGCTGGCACCTTGGAAAAACGGTTGTGTCTGTTCTGAACCTGTTTATTTTTTCCCATTTATTCCCCAAGTAAATAGTATTTACATGGCATTTACATTATGTTAGGTGTTATATGTCATCTAGAGGTGATTTAAAGTATCTGGGGGCTGGCGCTGCGGCTCAATAGGCTAATCCTCCGCCTGCGGCGCTGGCACCCCGGGTTCTAGTCCTGGTTGGGGTGCCGGATTCTGTCCCGGTTGTCCCTTTTCCAGCCCAGCTCTCTGCTGTGGGCCAGGAGTGCAGTGGAGGATGGCCCAAGTGCTTGGGCCCTGCACCCGCATGGGAGACCAGGAGAAGCACCTGGCTCCTGGCTTCGGATCAGCGCGGTGCGCCGGCTGCAGCAGCCATTGGAGGGTGAACCAATGGTAAAGGAAGACCTTTCTCTCTGTCTCTCTCTGTCCACTTTGCCTGTCAATAAATAAATAAATAAATAAAGTATCTGAGAAGATGTGCGTAGGTTTTATGTAAATTCCATGCAGTTTTGTATAAAGAAGTTGAACATCCTTGGATTTTTTTTTAAGTTATTTTCTTTTCTTTATTTTTTATTTTTTCCTTTTTATTTATTTATTTATTTAGTAAATATAAATTTCCAACGTACAGTTTATGGATTACAGTGGCTTCCGCCCCCCCATAATTTCCCTCCCAATTGTACCCCTCCCATCTCCCGCACCCTCTCCCATTCCATTCACATCAAGATTCATTTTCAGTTATCTTTATATACAGAAGATTGATTTAGTATATACTAAGAAAAGATTTCATCAGTTTGCACCCACACAGAAACACAAAGTGTAAAATACTGTTTCAGTACTAGTTATAGCATTACTTCACATTGGACAACACATTAAGGACAGATCCCACATGAGAAGTAAGTACACAGCGACTCCTGTTGTTGACTTAACAATTTGACACTCTTGTTTATGGAGTCAGTAATCTCCCTAGGCTCTAGTCATGAGTTGCCAAGGCTATGGAAGCCTTTCGAGTTCGCCGACTTCGATCTTATTCTGACAGGGTCATAGTCAAAGTGGAAGTTCTCTCCTCCCTTCAGAGAAAGGTACCTCCTTCTTTGATGGCCCCGTTCTTTCCACTGGGATCTCACTTGTGGAGATCTTTCATTTAGGTCTTCTTCTTTTTTTTTTTTTCCCAGAGTGACTTGGCTTTCCATGCCTAAAATACTCTCATTGGCTCTTCAGCCATATCCGAATGCCTTAAGGGCTGATTCTGAGGCCAGAGTACTATTTAGGACATCTGCCATTCTATGAGTCTGCTGTGTATCCCGCTTCCCATGATGGATCGTTCTCTTCCTTTTTGATTCTATCAGTCAGTATTAGCAGACACTAGTCTTGTTTGTGTGATCCCTTTGACTCTTAGACCTATCATTATGATCAATTGTGAACAGAAATTGATCACTTGGACTAGTGAGATGGCATTGGTACATGCCACCTTGATGGGATTGTATTGGAATCTCCTGGCCCGATTCTAACTCCACCATTTGGGGCAAGTCTGATTGAACATGTCCCAAATTGTACATCTCCTCTCTCTCTTATTTCCACTCTTTTATTTAACAGGGATAACTTTTCAGTTAAAATTTAAACACTTAAGAATAATTGTGTGTTAATTATAGAGTTCAACCAATAGTACTAGAACAAAACAAAGAAAAAATACTAAAATGAATAAAGTATTACATTGTACATCAACAGTCAGGACAAGAGCTGATCAAGTCACTGTTTCTTATAGTGTCCATTTCACTTCAACAGGTTTGCCCTTTGATGCTCAGTTAGTTGTCGCTGATCAGGGAGAACATGTGATATTTGCCCCTTTGGGACTGGCTTAATTCACTCAGCATAATGTTTTCCAGATTCCTCCATCTTGTTGCAAATGACTGGATTTCGTTGTTTTTGACTGCTGTATAGTATTCTATAGAGTACATGTCCCATAATTTCTTTATCCAGTCTACTGTTGATGGGCATTTGGGTTGGTTCCAGGTCTTAGCTATTGTGAATTGAGCTGCAATAAACATTAAGGTGCAGACCTCTTTTTTGTTTGCCAATTTAATTTCCTTTGGGTAAATTCCAAGGAGTGATATGGCTGGGTTGAATGGTAGGGTTATATTCAGGTTTCTGAGGAATCTCCAAACTGACTTCCACAGTGGCTTAACCAGTTTGCATTCCCACCAACAGTGGGTTAGTGTCCCTTTTTCACCACATCCTCTCCAGCATCTGTTGTTGGTAGATTTCTGTATGTGAGCCATTCTAACCGGGGTGAGGTAAAACCTCATTGTGGTTTTGATTTGCATTTCCCTGATGGCTAGTGATCCTGAACATTTTTTCATGTGCCTGTTGGCCATTTGGATTTCCTCTTTTGAAAAATGTCTATTGAGGTCCTTGGCCCATCTCTTAAGTGGGTTGTTTGTTTTGATGTTGTGGAGTTTCTTGATTTCTTTGTAGATTCTGGTTATCAACCCTTCATCTGTTGCCTAGTTTGCAAATATTTTTTCCCATTCTGTTGGTTGTCTCTTCACTCTCCTGTTTCTTTTACAGTACAGAAACTTCTCAATTTGATGCAATCCCAATAGTTAATTTTTGCTTTGACTGCCTGCGCCTCCAGGGTCTTTTCTGGGAAGTCTTTGCCGGTACCTATATCTTGCAGGGTTTCTCCAGTGCTCTCTAATAATTTGATGTTGTCAGGTGGATTTTGTTATCTGTGTTGGATCCTGGACTCAATCCCCTGTGGACACAGGAGATGGCCGTTGTGTGGCTCAGGGTGAGCCACGCCTTTCTGCTCTTTCCCCAAGAGGTAGACCACTTAGCTGACCAGGGAATGAAGACTCAGCATGTGCTGGGAGTTAGATTCTCTTGCCCTCCCTGTCTCCTTATCCTGCAACTGAATCTCAGTGATAACTGAAAAATCATACTCAGTTCTGTTGAATTAAGAATGCTTCGGTATGAAGCATGAAACACCCTTCTGATATTCTTAGACCATAATTTTTAATTTAGGCAAAAAGACTTTTTACTTTTTTGCATAATTATCTTGTTTTACTCTCTTCTCACCTATGGTTTATAGTCCTGATGGTGATTTGTGATTTAGGACCAACCCAAGTCTTTATTATTGAGTCTCTGTTTATTATTATTTATAGAATTTGGTTATACCTCTAATTTCACTTGGTTATTTATCAACACCTTGGATGTTTGCCTTATACTGCAATGTGACTGCAAAGGTCCTAAAAGTGTGTAAATCAATACATATCTTTAAAATTATATGCTAACAAAGGCATTTACTTTACTTAACTGGCCACACAATGCATAAAACTATCATTTTGAAAGGCCACAAAAATGCTGCCTGCAGTATAATTAGATTTGTGCAGCCAATATCATTTTAAGGAATAGATACGTTCCAGTAAATTTTACCTAAGGCAAAGCCACTTTCTAATCAATACATTCTCCCATCACAGAAAGATAATAATTTCCAGGGAGAATCTCCAAGAAATCAAAGGGCAAGCTTTTGGCTGTGGGTGGAGTTGAGTTGCCAGTCTCTGGCTGTGTGCAATGTGGTGCCTGTGCACAGAGTGTGGGGCCTGAACACTAGTGGTCTGGAGTGTAGAACGAAGGGCGGAGCAAGGAGCACGTGCGATGCTGCAGGATGGGCGCTCCCCAGTGGCTTTCTCGCACTGTGAGCAATGAGGTGCTGTGACCTGCCTCTGGGCATCCGCTCCTGTTTTCTCCTCACTGTGTATGCTGCGGCTCTCATGACCACCCTTTGTGGACAGAGCACCGCACGTAGCCTGCGTATTGGCCGTTCCCACTGTCACGGCTGCTCTTCAGGCTCCCTGCCTGACTCCTTGTCATTCTGTGCCGGCTCAAGCTTCACTTCTCTTGCATCTGCTCTGTCTAGAGCTGCCACTTTTCTCCGTTCTTCTCTGGCTTCATTTCACTTATCAACATATAAGCTGGTGGTTTGTTTGCTCATTTACTGCCTTTTATCTCAGTGGGATGGAAACTCCTTGAGAGCTGGTTTACCTTGTTGATAGCCATATACCTACTCCCAGATGGTGCTGGGAAAGTTGAGGCCTTCAAGAAATATTTATTGGGTGAATGGATCTGATCAGTAAAGTGATTAATTATAAATTTTTAAAGATCTATTTATTTATTTGAGTAGCAGAGTTGCAGACAAAGAGAGGGAGAGACAGAGATCTTCCATCTACTGGCTCAGTCCCCAGATGACTGCAGTGGCCTGAGCTGAATGGATCCGAAGCCAGGTGCCAGGAGCTTCTTTCTGGTTTCACGTGTGGGTGCAGGGGCCCAAGCACTTGAGCCATTTTCTGCTGCTTTCCCAGGCCATAGAAGAGAACTGGATTGAAAGAGGAGCAGCCAGGACTTGAACTGGTGCCCATATTAGATCCTGGAGCTGCAGATGGTGGCTTTACCCTACCTGTTATGCCACAGTGCAGGCCCCTAATTATATTTTCTTGTTTGATATATTTAAAATTATTTTGAGGGAGAGTGAGAGGGAGGGGAAAAGGAAGAGCGAGGAGAGAGCGAGAAAGAGAGAGAGAGTGAGTTTCTATTTGGTGGTTCTCTCCCTAAATGCCTGCAATGTCTGGAGCTACACTGAGGCTGACCCTGGGAGCTGGGCACTTATTTCAGGTCTGCCACATTGGGGGCAGGAACCCAATTACCTGAGCCATCACTGCTGCCTCCCAGGGTCTGTGTTAGCAGGAAGATGGACTCAGGAACCAGAGGTGGGTTTCAGATATGGGATATGGGTGTCTTAACTGCTGGGCCACATTAAAAGTGTATGAAATTTTATCATTACTTTTAAGAGAAGATATTATATAGTGCAAAGAAGAAGTCAACCTGTATCAACTGGAATCTTTATGTTACTGGCCTAGATCTTGTGCCTTATGCAGGAAATATCACAGTTATTTTCTTTTCAATGATTATGTGACATCTTTTGTGTGAGTTAAAAAAATGGGCTCTAGTAGGCTAGTGAAATCCCAAGTTATCATGACATAAAACTTGGTATTTTATGTTTGGACATTGGCATAATGGTCAAAATGCTGGTTAGGTTGCTGATTAAGACACCTGTGTCCCTTGTTAGAGTGCCTGGGTTTGATGTTTGACTCCAGCTGCCTGCTGTTTGGGGTGTTGGGAGGCAGCAGCGATGGCTCATGTAACCACATCCCTGCAACCATGTGGAAAACCTGGGTTGTGTTCCTGGCTCTGGCCTGGCCCAGTCCAGGCCGTCGAGGGATTTTGGAGAATAAACCCGCAGATGGTATATCTGTCTCTTTGCCTCTCAAAAAACAATCTTATTTTAATTAAAATTTTTTGTTTTTCTGTTTATGAGAGTTAAAGTGTTTCATACTAAAAGTTATTTCTAGACTTGATTTTTTTTGTTATAATTGGAATTATGTACTTGCTAGTATGTTTTCATTTCCTTCTTTGTGGAACTTATTGATTGAAAAATTATTAACTTGCTGTTTTTTTGACAAATTTTTCAGTGGGTTTTCTGTTATGAATAAATTAGTCAGTGTTGCTGACCCTACTGGAAGCTGTTATTTCTAAGCTGTGTGGCATCACATTCTGACAGCTTTTCTTCTTTGCAGGAATACATTGCTAAGAATTTCTGTGTCATGCAGTCCCAGATTGGCTATGATATTTTGGCAGAAGATACGATCACAGCTTTGTTGCACAACAACAGAAAACTTCTAGAGAAACATATCACAGCCAAAGAAATAGAAACATTTGTCAGCTTACTCAGGAGAAACCGAGAGCCAAGGTTTGAAGTAGTTCATGTAATCTTTGTGTCTAGTGGGACTGAGATTTTTGTCTTATTTTTAGAACTTTTAAAAGTTAGACTTCTTTGCTATCCCTAACTTTCAGGTCAAACTATGCTGGGCTTATTGCTGTAAGAATATAATAAAGAGTTCTTTTCTGATAAGAGATGAAAGCCCTGAATAGACTTGTATTTAGGTGCAATGGATCTGTACTCTGATAACTCACAGGTTTTATAATACTTTATGGGTTGTTTTGGAAATTTATTCACATATTTTGTCTCATTTAAACCTCTACACGTTGTCATGAAGTTCCACTGGTTGTATATTATTACCTATGTTTTAGAGAAGAGAAGATAGACGGCGACAGATCTGCTTACCCAAGAACTACCCATAGTTAGGATAAAACATGTGGCAAATCTTTTTCCACATCCAGTGTTTCTTCTGTGAGAGTATTTCATGAATTTAATGGAAAATGGAATAAAAGATAAGTTTATTTGGGTACAAAAATTTTTTAAATGCATGTCGATGAGGACTCTGCAAAAACTTCATGACAGTGTATATTATAAAAAACTACACAAATTTCAAAGTATTTTGCAGCCCTATAAACTGGACTTTGAATTCCATCACCCTATAAAACATGCTAAAGTACCCTATCTGGGAAAAATAAATGTAGAAAAGGTAAGCGGATTAGAGGTTTTCCTCATTGAGTAGTAAAGCGAATAGAAGCTACAAGGTAGAAATGGGTCTCAGACTTGAGCCCCTCATGGTTGCCTGCCTTGAGTTGGTGCCATAGCCCTGTTTCACTCAGTACTTTACCTTCTATTTAGTATTCATTTCTGGGGAGTCATACATGGGGGTAGATAATGATTTTCTAAACATAGATTATAGTGCTGTGGGATAAGTAGCACCAAATAAATAGAAGCAAACATTATTTTTCAAATCATCTTTGTGCTCAACAACTCAGTAGAAGGAATTAGATGTTGAGTTTGTCTCTAATGATGTAGCAGATAAGCAGCACTCTAGAAAAACTTCACACGGGAGTATTAGTAGAAATATCTAATGAGTTTCTTCTGTTATATTCCAAATTATGCTTATGTCGTGATGAGTTTATGTCAATTTCATCTTTTTTTTTCTCTTGCCAGATTTTTGGATTATTTGTCTGATCTCTGTGTGTCTAATACCACTGCTATCCCTGTGACTCAGGAACTCATCTGTAAATTTATGCTGAGTCCAGGCAATGCAGACATTCTCATTCAAACCAAGTAAGCATGGATTTTGGTGGCATCTTTTTCAGTTCATGTGTTAGCACTGTAGTTCTTTGTCATGGTTACCAGTGCCCCTCATAATCGATTTCCATTCGTGTTCTTTATTTCAAGGTTGGTCTCTATGCAAATAGACAACCCCATGGAGAGCTCCATCCTTCCAGATGACATTGATGATGAAGAAGTGTGGCTCTACTGGATTGACAGCAACAAGGAGCCTCACGGCAAAGCCATCCGGCACCTTGCTCAAGAAGCAAAAGAAGGCACCAAAGCTGATTTAGAAGTTCTTACCTATTACAGGTTAGGTATCGTAGAGAATTGTGACTCTCAACCTGCTGTGTTCACTGAGGAGGGATTCCTTGAAGTCTCTGAAAGTTAGCTGTGGGTGAAGAAGAGATTTTAGAAAAATATATATTGGTTTATTTGAAAAGTAGAGACAGACAGACAGACAACAAGAGATCTCCAATCCACTGGTTCCTTCCTCAGATGCCTTCGACATTCACTGCTGGGCCAGTCTAACACTGGGAGCCTGGAACTCAATCTGGGTCTCCCATATGGATTCGCAAGTATTTGAACCATCATCTCCTGACTCCCAAGGGTTGGCATTAGCAGGAGGCTAGAATTGGGAGCAGAACTGGAACTTGAACCTAGGTGCTCTGACATAGGATGCATATGTCCCAAGTGATGTCTTAACTGCTGTGCTGAACACTTGCCCCTGAAGAGGAAATTTTAAAACTTAGGTCACAACTAGAGTAGCTGAAATATCTAGTGCTATTTAAAACATTCACAATGAAACTTAACGTCTGTCTTTTCCACATATATCCAGAGAGTTTTTTCTGGTTATTGGTTGTGACGGGGGCAGGTGGGAGATGAGTCAGGACCTAGGTGATGGATAGCCAGAAAGGTGGGACCAGGGCTGGGGAAGCTGATCTGGCTGCAGCGGTGGCCTCAGAGGGCACATGGCAGGAGTTTAGGAGATGCTGCTCGTGAACACAAGGTGACTTGTGACATAGAAGAAGCTGGGGTCCAGAGTGAGCAAAGTTCCACGGTGGCACATGGCATGACTGCTGACAGCCACGCCTGGTGGTTGGTATGTGAGCAGCAAGGACTCAGCTGGCATCTTTGAGTTTATAGAATAGAAGCTCAAGGCGGAAGCCCCTTGGCCACATGGGTCCTGATGGCAGCAATCAGAGAAAGGCAGAGCATGCCTTGGTTTCTACAGCAGCTGTAGCCCATCCAGCGTCTTTGTCTCAAAGGTGGATGGATCCAAACGTACAGATGCTGTTTGGGCTGATCATGTTTGTCTTAAAAGCTGAGTAGTGCTAAACATAGGTTAAGGATTCTAGGCTCCCAGCTAACTTTGGATTGTAGATATTAGAACCCCCAGCTAGACTTAGAGTCCCAGCTAGACTTAGAGTACATTTATTCTGGGGTGTCCAGCTAAACTTAGAATGTAGATTGGGCTCCTGCCACCCAAATGGGAGATCGAGATTGAGTTTTCGGCTACTGGTTTTGGGCTTACCCAGCCGTGGATATTATGTAATGGGCATTTGGGCAGTGAACCAGTGGATGGAAGATCTCTTGTCTGTCTCTTTGCCTTTCAACTAAAAATAAAGTTAGAGTGTAGATGCTAGAGCCCTCAGCTGAGTGAGGCTGGAGGAAGCAGAAAGAAGTGATCACACGTGAAGTGATTGTTCATGACCTCCATACAGGCTTAGTGTACATGAAATTCCATTCAGCTGAGACCCTAGGGACACTACCCTGCAGGCACACATAGTTGGAACAAGAGAAATTGTAACAAAGGCAGTAGAGCCAGTTTCATGTATATGTTGTCATTTGATCACTCCTTCCACTGAAACAGTTTGAGTCCAGCATCGTGAACTGGAGTGTCATCAGGTGTCATAAATGATTGGTGCTGTGATGTTTAATGTTTCTATCAAGATAAGACAAATAATGTCATTTGCTTGATGTTTTCAAGATATCAGCTAAACCTCTTTGCAAGGATGTGCTTGGATCGCCAGTATCTGGCCATCAACCAGATTTCTACACAGCTGTCTGTAGACTTGATCCTGCGGTGTGTGTCGGATGAGAGCCTGCCCTTCGACCTCCGTGCGTCTTTCTGTCGCCTCATGCTGCATATGCACGTGGACCGGGACCCCCAGGAGTCCGTGGTTCCTGTTCGCTATGCCAGGCTCTGGACAGAAATCCCCACCAAGATCACCATTCATGAGTACGTGCAGACACCTTTCCCCGGATAGTAAATTCAGCAGTTGAACTCAAAATCCAGTGTCTCTGATTTTGAAATTCAATGCATAGGAAGGGATTTGTATGTTCTAAGATCACTTATCTTCCAAAATGCAAATAAGATGCTCCATTTTTAAGGTAAAATGACCATTTTAAGTGACAATAGAAGCATCTCTCTGGAAGCTAATAAACAGAAATGAGTTTATTAATACCAATAAGAATTTGTGAAATGCTTTTGTCACAGGAGACTATGACTTGGAGGTTTGCATGGGTGGGCATTTTGCCTAGAGGTTAAGATGCCTGCATCCCATGTCAGAGTGCCTGGGTTTGATACCCAGCTCTGGCTCCTGACTCCAGCTTCCTGCCAGTAAAGACCCTGGGAGGCTACAGTGATGGGCCCAAGTCATTGGGTTGCTGCCACTTGTGGAACCTGATTAAGTTCCTGGATCCCAGCTTTGGCTTTAGCCCAGTCACAGACCTTTATGGCCATTTGGGGAACAGAACAAGAAATAGTAGCGGTCTCTATCTGTATGTGTCTGGCTCTGCCTCTCAAGTAAATGTCTTATGAAATGCTTTCTTAAGAAAGTTCATGGCACGTGTGTATAGTGAAACAACTGGGCATAGATTTAAAAAATTTTTGCACAGACTTTTTGAAGTACCCTCAAAGTAACTCATCCACAATAGCCTCTGTCTTATAAATGAGGACACAACATCTGGGATGGGCAATTAATATATCCAAGATTGTGAAGCCAGAGTTAAAATATGTACAAAGGTCTTTCAAACATTTTGCTGAGAAAAAATCCATGCAATTTCTTTCACAGCATATGTTTTCCACAAACTTTCTGAATCCCTCTTGTGTGCGCTCCTGTTTTTAAATGAGTACAATCTGCTTAACTTGCTTTATCTTCTTTCCGTCTCTCCCAGGTACGATTCTATAACAGATTCTTCCAGGAATGATATGAAGAGGAAATTTGCGCTGACAATGGAATTTGTTGAAGAATACTTGAAAGAAGTTGTCAATCAGCCCTTTCCTTTTGGAGATAAAGAAAAAAACAAACTGACATTTGAGGTACCTCTTTTAAACAGTCATTTGTGAAGCAATTAAAATTTCCCTGTCAAAAACTGGGTACATTGAGCATCCAAGACATTTCCCTGTGGTATTCAGGGTGCTTTGGTGATTGTCTGGTTTAGTTCATGCAAGTATGATTCTCTTTGCCTTCAGTTTAGTGCTTTGATTAACCTCTATGTGCAGTAACATGTTTTAATTAGGTATTAATTACTGTTTGCATACTTTATGTTTGGATTATTATTATTTTTTCATTTTCATGGATTTTTTAAAAAGATTTATTTATTTATTTGAGAATCAGAGTAACACAGAGAAAGGAGAGGGGGAGAGAGAGAGAGTGAGAGAGAGAGAGGTCTTCCATCTGCTAGTTTACTCCCAAATTGGCTGCAGTGGCCAGAGCTGCACCAATCTGAAGCCAGGAGCCAGGAGCTTCTTTTGGGTCTCCCATGCGGGTGCAGGGGCCTAAGGACTTGGGCCATCTTCTACTGTTTTCTCAGGCCATAGGAGAGAGCTGGATTGGAAGAGGAGCAGCTAGGACTAGAACTGGCGCCCATATGGGATGCCGGTGCTTCAGGCCGGGGCTTTAACCCTCTGCACCACAGGGCCAGCCCATTTTCATGGATTTGGTGTTTTTAGTCTCAATGAACTGAATTGGAATAGTTCCATAATCAAATTTTGGGGACATAATGCTAACTCTAGAGAGGATGCTGTTATTTTTTATTTTGTATGTTAGCTACCTATTGTTTATAACAAAGTACTCCAAAACTTAGCAGCCTAAAGCAACAAATGTTTATTGTCTCTCAGTTTCTGTGGGCTGGGAACCCAGGCTTAGCTTGAGAGGTGGCTCTGGCTGTGGTTGTCTCATGAGGTAGATGTTGACTGCAGTTGTGGCCATCTGGATCTTCTGATTTTCCACCGCGCCCTTGTGGGTGCAGGTGGCCACACCTCCCTGCCGGCTGCTGGCCCAGCCTGGCAGCTTCTCCCCTTGTGTGCCTACCTGGAGGCTGCCTGACTTCATGAGCAGCAGCTGGCTGTCCCTAGAGCAAGTCATCATGTAATCCAGTCTTGGAGGTGACATGCCACCACTGGTGCCATGTTGTGCTGGTCACATAGGCCACCCTGGTGCAGTGCGGGAGGACACTGTACATTTGGGGGCTGCCTCTTGTCCTTTGTTATCCACGAGACTACAGATTGCGTAGGGAGTGTGTATTTCTGGGCAAATTTTACAGACAATGTATCTAATCACTAAAGTAATTAATACAACTGTCAATGAGCAGGTATCCTAATGACTTCAGTGAGTTAATATAATTAACAGGTAAATAATTCAAATGTAAACTTCTTTAATCACCTTTAAGCACCCAGCATCTTATTTAGAATTAATTCTAGGCTTGAATAAATGAAAGTTGAAGTGGAAGATTTTGCAGATATTTTAATTCCTAGATGTTAAATAATTAGGCTGCTTGAAAATGCTTGAATTAATTTAGATAACAAAACAAGCCAACATGTATTAAGTCCCCAATGGTTTCTTTTCTTTTCCACCCCCTCCTTTTTTTTTTTTCCTTATGAAGGTGGTCCACTTGGCTCGGAATCTCATATACTTCGGATTTTATAGTTTCAGTGAGTTATTAAGGCTCACACGAACGCTTCTGGCCATCCTTGATATTGTGCAGGCCCCTATGTCATCGTATTTTGAAAGATTAAGCAAATTTCAAGATGGAGGTAAGAATCTTTGGACATGTTACATTTTTTTGTTATTACTTGGAAGTAAAAGAAAAAGCTTGAGTGGTAAAGCTGTTAGCATGTACCTGCTCATACATATAGAAACTAATCCTAGAGTGATAATAAACTGAATTAATGAACATGCTTGTCAGTGCAGAAGTTTTGAAAGACAAATTCACAAGGTCAGATTCCACCTTTTGCGACTAGGGTTCTGCCTGTCCACTAGTCAGGACTTATGCGTTTGGAAAAATGGAAACATCTCAGTGTCTGGGATCGTCTCGGAACGGGCACTGTGCTGGCTGTCCCTCACAGCAGGGCATAGGAAGGAGCCAGGAAAGGAGGGCTGCTCCGGGCATGCTAGAGAGCAGGGAACGCAGAGCTGTGTGGAGGCGGTGAACTGGACGTGGGACTGTCAGAGCAACCTGTGCTCAAATCCTGCTTCAGCCTCTTCGTAACTTACCTTCTCTGGGATTTTCTCATCCCATCTGAGATGTGAAGATGATAGTAAGAGTGTCTTCCTTGGTTTCCTGGTGGCGAGTAAGCGAAGGCAAACAGTGTTTAGCAGGCTTGTGACACTGTCTGTCTTGTGACTCAGTAGACCCTTTGGAAAATGGGATGATTATGTTAGGTTGGTGCGCCTGAAAACACCCTGAGCTAGACAATTGCTTTTAGATGGTTTACCGTGAGGAATGCACTCAGGTTCCACGGTAAGGAGGCGAGGGAGGTAGGATGGGGCAGAGAAGCCCATCAGCAGCACAGCTGCAGCTGAGACCCCAGCTGATGCTGTAGGGAGCTTGGGGGCCTGGATAGCACTTCAGAGGGCAAGGGGACTCGAGGCTTTGTCTCCTTGTGTCATCCAGCCTCCAGCTTCTGGTTCCATCATGGAGTGCTGTGTGACATTCAGAGGGCAGGTCCTTTGGCCAGAAGTCATTCCTAATGAAACACAGCGGCTGTAGGAATCCACGCTGCAACCACGAAGAGGGGATATGGGTGGAGCACAAAAGTATCCAATACAATTTCCGTAATGGGAAATCCAGTTTCAGATTTAAGGAATAAATACATGCTTATGCAGTGTAAATGAGGAACTTGCAGGTAAGCTGGAAGCAACTGAGTGCTGCAGCCTACATCTTCCAGAAAGCCGTAGCGGTCAGTGTGAAGCAAATGAAGCCCCATAAATCCCTGCCCCTCAGCACAGCCAGAGCTAGAGGACAGCACAGACTTCAGCTACCGTAAGCAGAAGAGTGAACACCAGTTTTCAGGAGCGCTGCCCCGTGAGCCCCCCTGCAAGCCTTTGTGTGGAAGGAAGAGACGGGCTTGCGTGGACATGATGCTCTGAAAGGAGAATGTATCTCCCGGGTGCAGACCCTGAGAAAGTGTCCAGGTAGTTAAGAGCACTGAGTAAAGAGGAACGGACTCGAGAGGAAGTTGTGGAAAAATTGTGCTTCTAGGATTTTTTTTTTTTATTTTTATTTTTTGACAGGCAGAGTGGACAGTGAGAGAGAGAGACAGAGAGAAAGGTCTTCCTTTGCCGTTGGTTCACCCTCCAATGGCCGCCGCGGCTGGCGCGCTGCGGCCGGCGCACCGCGCTGATCCGATGGCAGGAGCCAGGAGCCAGGTGCTTTTCCTGGTCTCCCATGGGGTGCAGGGCCCAAGCACCTGGGCCATCCTCTACTGCACTCCCTGGCCACAGCAGAGAGCTGGCCTGGAAGAGGGGCAACCGGGACAGAATCCGGCGCCCCAACCGGGACTAGAACCCGGTGTGCCGGCGCCGCTAGGCGGAGGATTAGCCCAGTGAGCCGCGGCGCCGGCCTGTGCTTCTAGGATTGAACGTAGTTAAAAGTCAGGGGGTTGGGGCATCATTTCAAATCCTGTTAGTGCAGCAAGAAGGAAAAAGATGGGGAAATGCAGAATGCCGTGAGATAGCAGAAAGCCAACCAGTTGAAGGATTTTGCTGAAAGAACCTCACACGCTTCATGGAAAACAGAATTAAACAGTGAGTGTGTTTTGGTGCAAAGAATACTTGGAAATCATGCATGCTGATGTCACGCCTCCCTTGCTGCCCACCCAAAGCCAAATTGGAGCAAAACTGTACTTTGCACCCCTGACAGGAGAGGGAGCTGTCCAACTAGTGATCGTGTGGATCAGCCCTATCGTCATTCCTGTCTAGGGGGTGCATAGATGTTATCAGCCTTGGTTTACATGAAACTGCTGCAAGATCAGACAGAAAGGAATAATCCAAACATTCCAGCTGATGGGAAATCCACTCTGAAAAGCAACTGTGAAATGAAAGAAAATGGCGATGTTACATTCTACCCAGAGTTAAATTGCTTCCACTGTCTTTGTAAAAAGGCACTATGAAAACTACCTTGCACCGCACATTCAAAAGTTATGGTCAGAAAAGGAGCAAAAAAATGGAAGAAAGGAAATGAAAGTTGATTGAACTCAGGAAAGAAACAGGATAAAATGTTAGACTTCATTAATTTATTTTTGGAAATACAGACAAAATTGTAATTTGAATTCAAATGTAATAAAAGGCGTTGAAGAAAGGCAGGAAAACAATGAAGGGAGTGACAGTAACATAAACAATAATGTGGATCAGAGAGAAGAAGGGCAAAGAAAAGCCATCATAGGAATAATTGGAGGCCCTGAAGAAGAAAGTATACCAATGGAAAAGAATAGGTTTTTAGAATTATAACCAAAACAAACATTCCCAACGTAGATGATGGCTTGAATCTGCATGGTTAAATTGTCCAGTTTGGTTATCTCTAAGAGCATAATAAAACTATGACAGCACTTCAAGAAGTTTGTAGAAATATGAAATTAAAAAATTGTGAACATTTTCTATGAACTGATAAGATACTCTCATTTTCTATATGTAGAGTGATACAGGTTTGAGGAAGGAACTCTGAAAGCAAAGAAAAAGGAAAGGACATGTGAATGTTCTTTACTTTTCTTTTTATCTTTTTCCTGATACATCTATTTATTTGAAAGACAGAGTCACAGAGAGAGAGAGAAAGGGAGAAATCAATCTTCTGTTCACTCCCCAAATGATCACAATGGCTGAGGCTGGTCTTGGCTGGAACCAGGCGTCTCTAACTCCATCTGGGTCTCCCGCATGGGTGGCAGGGAATCAAGTACTAGGGCCATTTTCCACTGCTTTTCTAGGCACAGTAGAAGGGAGCTGCATCAGAAGTGGAGCAGCTGGGACTCAAAGTTGTATTCTGCTATGCGATGCGGACATCACAGGGGGCTGCTTATCCCACCGTACCCCTATATCTGCCCCTCTTCTATCTTCTGTACTCATTAAAAGTTTCCTAACAGAAGTCTGTGAACAATGTACGAAGTAAAAATCTGAATGACAGGGAATCAGAGACCAGCAGTAATGAATCCAAGAGCAGGGAACTGCAGGAGTCTCTGCTGACTGTGCTGCCTAAATCTCTCAGTGAAAAGCAAAGGGTCCTTGTCTTTGCGCAAGAAAGAATTCAGGCGTGAGACAGAGAGCAGTGGAAAGCAAAGTAGCAAGGTTTATTAGGGTAGGGACATCCGTAAGAATGGATGGGCACCTCTCCAGACAGGACCTGGGACCTGGGAGAGAGTGTGCAGTTTTCTTTTAGGTTGGGGCTTTTTTTTTTTTTTTTTTGGACAGAGTTAGAGACAGAGAGAGAGACAGAGAGAAAGGTCTTCCTTCCATTGGTTCACCCCACAAATGACCGCTACAGCTGGCGCTGTGCCGATCCGAAGGCAGGAGCCAGGTGCTTCCTCCTGGTCTCCCATGGGGTGCAGGGCCCAAGCACTTGGGCCATCCTCCACTGCCCTCCCCGGCCACAGCAGAGAGCTGGACTGGAAGAGGAGCAACTGGGACTAGAACCTGGTACCCATATGAGATGCCAGTGCCACAGGTGGAGGATTAACCCAGTGAGCCACGGCGCCAGCCCTAGGTTGGGGCTTTTAAGGGGATGGGTCTTGCCTTCCCTCCCCCTCTCCTTCTCCTCCTGAACAAAGGACTTGTTGGATGTAAATATGAAAAATTCCTTTGTGAGTTTTCCCTGAAGTTGTCAGGGGAAGCCTGGCTGGCGTCGCCCTGCCTTAGAGGAAGGATGGTATCAGGTAGAAGAGGGGTAGAAGGGGCAGGACCCCCTGGAAGATCCTCAGGATCCGGGCAGGACGTTTGAAGTGCAGATACTGGGCTGCACCTGGAGGGTTATTGGGATGACTTTGAGATGCGGATGCTGGGCCGCTGTAGATGTCAATTCCTTAGGCCTTTGTCACACACACATAAGCTCATTTCTGACTTCCTACCTAACAAGAAGACTCCCTGAATTCTGGGGCATCAGGTGCTTGCAGTGTTCATATTCAAGGTGCTATCTCTTATGATGCTTTCTTCTTTTTTCTTTTCTCCAAAGAAACTATTTATTTAATGAGTACAAATTTTATAAGTACAACTTCAGGCATATAGTAATTCTTTCCATCATACCCGCTCTACCACCCCTACTCCCGCTCCACTTCCTCCTCCCTCTTCCAATCCCAGTCCCATTCTCCATTAAGATAAAAACAAACAAAAAACTGTTCCTCGACAGTCAAGATGAGGGCTGTTCAAAGTCAGTGCTTCTGTAAGTGTCAGTTTCACTTCCACAGATTTCCTTTTGGTGCTCTGTTGTCACAGATCAGGGAGAACATATGGTATTTTGTCCCTTGGGTCTGGCATTTTTCACTAAGTATGATGTTTTCCACTTTCATCCGTTTTGTTGCAAATGACTGGATTTTATTTATTTATTTTTTTACTGCTGTATATTATTCCATAGAGTACATATCCCATAATTTCTTTATCTAGTTTTCAGTGACGGGCATTTAGGTTGATTCCATGTATTAGCTATTGTGAATTGAGCTGTAATAAACATGGGGGTGCAGATAACTCTTTCATGTGCTGATTTCATTGCCCTTCGGTAAATTCCCAGGAGTGGGATGGCTGGGTCATATGGCAGGTCTATATTCAGATTTCTGAGTTATCTTCAAACTGATTTCCATAGTGGTTTTACCAGTTTATATTCCCACCAACAATGGATTAGGGTACCTTTTTCCCCCATTCTCACCAGCATTTGTTGTTTGTTGATTTCTGGATGAAAGCCATTCTGACTGGGGTGAGGTGAAACCTCATTGTGATTTTGATTTGCATTTCCCTGATGGCTAGTGATCCTGAGCTATTTTCCATGTGTCTGTTGGCCATTTGGATTTCTTCTTTTGAAAAATGTTTAAATCCTTGGGCCATCTCTTAACTGGTATTTTTTTGTTGTTGTTGTGGAGTTTCTTGTTTTCTTTATATGTTTTGGTTGTTAATCCTTTATCAGTTGTATAGTTTGTGAATAATTTCTCCCATTCTGTTGGTTGCCTGTTCAGTTTCCTGAGTGTTTCTTTTGCTGTACAGAAGCTTCTCAATTTGATGTAATCCCTTTTGTTGATTTTGGCTTTGATTGCCTGTGCCTTAGGGGTCTTTTCTAAGAACTCTGCCTGTGCTAGTGTCTTGCAGGGTTTCCCTTTTGTTCTCTAGTAATTTGATGATATCAGGTCATAGATTTAGGTCTTTAATTTGTTTTGAATGGATTTTTGTAAGGTGTAAGGTTGGGGTCCTGCTTCATACTCCTGCATGTGGACATCCAGTTTTCCCAGCACTATTTGTTAAAGAGACTATCCTTGCTCTAGGGATAGGTTTTAGCTCCTTGGTCGAATATAAGTTGGTTGTAGATGCTTGGTATGATTTCTGTCATTTCTGTTCTGTTCCATTGATCTGTCCATCTGTTTCTGTGCCAGTCCCAGGTTGTTTTGATCTCAGCTGCTTTGTAGCATGTCTTGATGCAGCACCACTGCCTCCCCAGGGTCTGCATTCACAGAAAGCTGGAGTCAGGAGCTGGAGGTGATGTAGGATGTGGGCATCTTACGTGGCTTCTTAACTGCTAAGCCACGTGTCTCCTTCCATCTGAATTTCTGTGTAAGTGCTTGCAGTCTGCTTTCAGGGTCTTCCACTAAAGAAAAGTGCTTTTTTCCCTTTTGAAAAAGTGCTGATGTATTATTTATACTTTCCCCTGTCCTATGCATATTTGCCACATACATTTTCTAGTGAGCTCCTTTCCCTTCTGTGTACCATAGTCGTTCTTTGAGCTATATGAGAACCGTAATTAATTTATTCAGCAAGTATCCGCTGAGCACCTGCTGTGTGCTAGACATTGTTGCAGTCAGTGGGAATAAGCATTGAGCAAGGTACACTGAGTTCCTGGTCATAAAGTGTAGACAAAATTCCTCCCGTCACTCTTGGAGGAAGAGTGAGATAAGAAAGAAATGAGTGTGTCCTATAGCAGTAGGCGGTGCTGTGATGGAAAATAAGGCATGACACCAGCCTGCCGAGTGACGGGGAGCGGGAAGGGCGGAGTGGTGTTCTGCTGGGCCGTGTTTGGAGGGTTCCTAGGAGAGATTGATGTGATCCCATCACTTTGGCTGCTGGATGGAAAACAGAATATTCATGTAGGCAAAGATGTCAGTGTCACAAAAGAGGAAGGCCAGGAAACTGTTCCAGATAAAGGGACATGAAAAGGATGTGGCAGCGGAATGTAATGCGTGCGTGGATCCAGAGTCGGGAGACAGACACCATTGAGATCATTTGCATGTGGATATAGGCTGTAATACTGAATCAGTTTCAATTCCTGAATTTTTAAGTTGTGCTGGGCTTATTTTTAGGAAATATGTGCTCAGGATTTGAGGGTTGACAGTTTGTGTTATCTGGGACTAACTCTCAAAAATGGCAGGAAAGGACTCTCTCCCTCCCGATTCCACCGTGTGTGTGTCTGTGAGTGTGTGTGTGTGTGTGTGTGTGAGTGGGTGGGTGGGTGTGGAGAGAGAGAATGACTGGCCGAGGGAGTGAGAATGCCATGGTAACAGAATCCATGCAGTTAGTCACTCTGTGCTGAGGGTAGATGGCGATTCTTCCTATCATTCTTGCAACTCCTCACATATATTTGAAAAATTTTAAAACAAAAAAGGTAAATAACTAACCAGGTAGGAAAAGGATGTATTGTGACAAGGTGACATGTTAAGCTGAAAGAATTGTCTATACCAAAAGGTGTGTTGTTATAGCTGGGTTCTATGAGATTCTAAATTCCTAGCCAAAGTTTCAGTGGACTCTCAGTTCTGAACAGAAGCAGCGTGAGGGAGCATACTTCTGAAATCTCCGAATGTGGACACAGGATTGTCAGGCATGGAAAAAATCTTGTGGTACAAGCGTGAGACAGGGGTCAGTGCCAGAGAGGAAAGCCCGGATCATGGAAAGTACCTGGCAGGAAGCAAGAACTGTTACTGAAAAGAACCGCCAGTAGCCGTGTCGAGCAGTGTTGCCACATCATGAGCGGCAGCGTCTCATCTTCTTGGCACTTTTGCCCGCCAGTGATTTGGTTTGTGTTTTCCTATTTTAAAGAAAATTTATTTTCTGTTGGAAGTCATTTGCAGAACTCATTTTTTAAAAGTACAAAGTCAATTTATAAACATTATTGCTAGATAAACCAGTTCCTGTGAGGATGGAATCCTGTTTTCCAGGCTGCTAGTACAGCCGGGATGTTTTGTGCCAAAGAAGGAGACCCTCACTTACTCACTGTCTCCCTGACCCGACTCCAGCTCTGCTGGGGTTGCACCCGCAGGTCAGACACAGGGAAACAGGGGAAGAGTTGCCTTCTAGATGGGTCAGGCTCTCAGACCCTGCAGTCCCATTTCGTGCCAGCCCTGGTGGCGCCAGTCTTCATCAGGGTGTGCACACTCAGCCTTCGTTTGTTTTTCTGGGAAATCCTGGAGGATTGGATGTCAGCGATTAGCATTTGAGACGGAGGCTGGGGTGGCTGGCCAGGAGGGAACAACTGCAGAAGGTCCCAGTGCAGCCCACCTCTGGGTCAGTGGCCTTAGTTGTCTTCATCCGAGATTTCAGTGGCATCTGAGTCGCACTCCCAGCGTCACAGTGGGTTGTCGCTGGCATGCTCTACTCAGCAGAAGTTGCTAGGCTCAGCAACAGCTTCCACTTCCGTGCCCTCAAGGTGGTCCATGCAGGAAATGATTGAGGAGCACCCACTTGGACACTCAGGGGCTGGCACTGCTCTGGCAGGCACTGGAGCAAACTGGAAGATTCTGATGTTCACAGCTGTCAATCTGATACCTTTCCCTTGCTACCTCTGTACTCACTTAGGAAAAGAAATGCTGTTTTCAAACAAATGTATTCACTCCCAGCAGGCTACGTTGTTGAGTCAATTTGCTTTGCCTAATACCCGTCATTTGCTCCTGAGATTTACAATGCACAGGCACCATTCAGTGTAATTGATCTTTGGGGCAGAAGGGTTCTGTCAAGCAGTGCTCTTCTTTGTCACGTATGGAAGTTAAAAGCGAGTCTGCACAACAGCTGAAACCAGGCAGATTTTCTATATTCCTTGCGAACATTTCATTTTTAAAATTATACGTTTGCTTTTCAGCCTTGCCAAAGGACACACAACATGAAGATTTATACTGCATCAAGGTCGCTGTTTTTTTACAACAGGGTGGGGGTGTTTGATTCCTCCAGAGAGTCATTTAAACAGCTGGAGACAAATGTGAATTCCAGTTCTGCATTGTTCTCAAGAGCGGCATGGTGGTTGTCCACCCTGAATTGTGAGAGAAGGTAGCATGTCCATTTGGACACAAATGTGGTTGACGTAGGGCTGTTGACACAGCTTGGTTTGGGTCTGATTCATTATTTATGAGGGATTTTCACAAAGTTCATGGAAAATGTGTACTATGAAAAAACACTGTGTATGGATTTCATAATCTTTGGCAGCAAAATAAATCTACCTTTTATTTATTTATTTGAGAGGTAGAGGTACAGACAGTGAGAGGGAGAGACAGAGAGAAAGGTCTTCCATCCGCTGGTTCACTTCCCAGATGGCTGCAATGGATGGAGATGAGCCGATCCGAAGCCAGGAGCCAGGAGCTTCTTCCAGGTCTCCCACGCGGGTGCAGGGGTCTCCCATGTGGATGCAGTGCCCCCAGCACTTGGACAATCTTCCTCTGTTTTCCCAGGCTAGAGCAGAGAGCTAGATCAGAAGTGGAGCAGCTGGGACTTGAACCGGCACCCATATGGGGTGCCGGCACTGCAGGTGGAAGATTAACCTACTGCACCACAGTGCTGACACCTAAACTTAACTTTTAATTCCGTGGTTCCATGGGCCTTTTGAGGTCTTCTTGTCGTTATCTTGTTAATATCCTTTTACTTGTCTGTATTTATTATTTGAATAAGATTGGGGCTGAGACCTAAACTTTCAGTATGCAAGAATGAAATTTTTACTGTCAAGGGAACTTTGGACATAGCTGGGATGTCTAGGATACCACTGTAGTTTTTGCTAAGTTAATCTCATTTTGGAATTCACCATCACTGGAAAAGGCAGTATACTATAGAAAACTACCAGAAGACCAGCGCTGACTAGTTGCTTATTTTATTATCTTGCATTTCACTTTTTCACAACTCCGAAGTCTTGGGAGTTTCCATAGCTCAGTGGTGAAATGTGAGCCTGTGCCCGGCCAGTAACCGGGTCATCCAGTCTGCCGATGTAGACATGACCATGTTGGAGACGGGAAATCACTGGGAACATCAGTGGAGAATTGCATTTACTGGTAGGATTTCCTTTCCTGGGAGAATCCAGGAGTGGAGATGAAGTGGCTTTGGCCTTAGAGAATAAGATGCAGGCAACACAACAGCTTGAAAAGAATGTCCTGCTTTAAGGGGATTGCAAGTGCACGGGGTGATTCATAGCCCTCTGGGTCCAGCCCTGGGTAGAGGCAGAGATAAGCAGAGCAGCGGTGACCCTCACATTGGACAGGTGTGTGTCCAGGGGTGCCTGTTGCCCTGGACCATTTGAGGAAGGGAGAGAGAGGAGTAGTCATCCAGGCAGAGACAGAGAACCAGCTGCTTCTTCAGCTTAGCAGTTTTGCCTGCCAGGGACCCTGTGTGATCCGCCTTGAAATGCTTTTCCTGGCAGCAGAGTTGCTGTTAAAGAGGAGAAAGGAAATGGAGCTGGGAGGTGGAGCAGAAGCGTTTTTAAAATATTATTACATGGGTGGGAAAGGAAGAAAATAAATACAAATAATATGGCAGAAAGTAGTGTCTTCCCTTATGAAATAATTTGATTAGTCTGAATGGGATCTTCGTGGTCTCTTCCAGTTCAAAACTGATTCTTCAAAGATTCGTATGTAATTATTTTCAGCGGACGTCCACAAAGCGTGTCTTGCTTATAGCTGCGGCTGCTCTTTGTAGAGACACCAGTTGGCCTTGAAACCAGAAGCTTGAGTTCACTTAAAATACCCAGAATATCTTACAGAAACGAAAACGAGGGAGGGCGGAGAGAGGGGGGAGAGGACTTACCTGGCTGTGAGGTGACGCGTGGAGGTAAAGGGGTTGTGACAGAGTGGGGTGAGATAGAACGCAGAATAGTTTAGTACGAGGACGGAAACCAGAAAGCAGGGGTGTAAGGTTCAGGCAGCTTCATTTGAAACTCATCCCTATGTTAATTTTTTAAAAGATTTAGTTGTTTATTTGAAAGCTAGAATCAAAAAGCAAAAGGGACAGGCAACAGAGGAAAAGAGAGGTCTTCCATCTTCTGGTTTACTCAGCAAATGGCTGCAGCAGCTGGTGCAGGGCAGACCAAAGCCGGGAGCGTGGAGCTCCATCTGGGTCTCCCACTTTGGTGGTGGGGCCATCGGCACAGCACACAGCAGATGAGAAAACCACAGTCGCAGAAATCTGTGTCCGCATCTGAAGAACGGATTCAGGAAAGACTCGTTGTACAGAGCTGGTTTCTGATGTCAGTGATTCTGAAGCATCTGAAAATAGATAGCGTCCAGAATTTTCTTTTCGTGTCTAGAACTTTGTTATGCTTCAGTGTGTTTTAAAGTCACTTGGATTTTCTTCCCTGGTTTCTGTTTCCCGGGAGATCTTAGTCTTGACTCACAGTTTTTCTGAAAGAGAATTGTGGATGTAGTGATGGCCGTGTCCACATTCCCTTTCAGAAGTGAAGGGCCATGCTCCAGCTGCATTCAGCTGGAGCTCCTTGGAGGGCAGCCTTCAAGGGCCTTCTCCTGTGAGGACTGATGTGTGTCACAGTCTCATGTCTTCCACTTTGTCCACATCGCCCAGAAAATTCAGTAGAGGATAATTCAGTAATGATGTATTTACTCAACAGTTTTGATTTAGCTTGGAGTGCTTTTTTTTGATTCAGGAGTGGAGTATGTCCAGCCTGTGGGCAGTATAAGGCATGCAGAATCTTTTGGCCTGGCCCTGCCAAGGCAGCTGCAGGTGGGACTTGAAATGCAACAGTCTATAGTGGGCCAGTTTTTGAGCTGATAATTTTGTATGGCTCATGATTGATGTTCTAAATATCCAAATGGTTTTGGCAGAAAGAAGGCTCCCACCTTTGGATTAGATAAAACAATGTTAAATGAAGACTCACTCCTTTGTAAATGATTGTTCTGCTTGCCTTAGGGGAAAAAATACCAATCACAAGTCAACATTTTATGTCCTAAGTGTCTCTTGGAGCTGATTGTTCTGCTTCTCTTCCTGCAGATATCTGCTTGCCCTGTCTGTTTCTGACTCTTTTTTTACATTCCAATAGCAGGATCCTTGAGAATTATACATTCTGCCCCTTTCTTTAGCTCTCTTCACTGCTGGAGAATAATAACTCAGCTCCTTAGATTGGTGCCCAAGGGTCTTCATAATTTGAGTCAACACATCTCTAGCGTTGGTTCTTGCAGTTTCCTTGGCATTGCTAAGCAATATCAGTAGATAATGTTCTGCGGGCTGCCTCTGTATCTTGCTTATGCAGTCATATACCATGTAACATGTATTGGTCAACAGTGGACCACGTATGTGAGGATACATATACCATCTGGTCCAGGGGTGAGGTGTACGGTAGGCTACACCACCTAGGTTTGTGTACGTACACTGCACGATATTGGCACAACAGCAGACTTGCCCGGTGGTGTTTTTCTCAGAACACATTCCTTTCAGACCTTGTTCTTCATTAGAATGAATGTGTCTAAGTTGCCTATTTTATAAAAACATGCATGCACTCAAAGGACAAAAATATTTAGAGATCCTAATAATCCAAATATATGTTTCTATGTTTGTTTTTAAAAAAATAATTCTATGACTGTTTTATAAATCTGTCTTTTCAGTAGACCTAGGAAAGCCTCCATGATTTGTAGAGTTGCTAGCTGGATAAGTTAATCATAATGATTCAGATTTATTGATGAAGAGAACCCAAGTGTGTGTGTATGTGTGTGTTTGGGGGCAGACTGTGCAAATAAATTCTATTTCAGGTTCTTAAGTGGACTTGTACTTGCCTAATATACTGCTACTTACCTACCTACACTCAAACATATTTATTGAGTGAAATGCTTTCAATGAGTGTATGTGAATTATGTGGTTTATATATATAAATGTGTGTTTGAACCATGGAAACACTTTCTAGACCATATATATAATATATATATAATTTTTTCTTTTATTACTTAAAAACTTTTATTTTCACTTTCCAAACTTAAAATGAATGGATGATAACATGATAAATCCCAGGTTGTGTCAAAAAAACTTCTTGATATTTTGTTTCTACAATTTTATTTTAGTAGTTTAGTGATTTGTACTGTGATGTCGTTCACATGTTCACTTGTTGAGTGTGTAGGCTGATGAAGTTCAGCAAGTGCACATATAGTTTACATAATTTAGTAAGACCTAAAGCAGCTCTGTAACGTTTGCTTAGCTCTCTCGATCAGATGCTACTCATAGGAAGTTATCATACATGAAATTATTTTTATTCTACTTTGCAAATTAGTTGACCCAGTAGAGGTGGAAGACTATAATTGTAGATTTGCCTATAGGATGTGTCATAAATAAAGGTGCTATCTGTCACTTTGGGGTTTTGGTACCCCAAATCTGCCAGTCACTCGCTGAGTGAGGCATGTTCTATAGTTTAGTGTGAAAGAGCTTTGTCCTGATCTTTTTGTTGTAAGGTAACCCTAAAACCTCTGGAGTTGCTTGGGGTGATATGAGTGGGCCTAGGCAGAACTACTAACATTGCCTGATCGAGTCATTAGGATCAGTACCTAGGGATGACCTCACAGGTAGTGAGAACGGCTGAAGAGGAACGGGTTGTTCATTGTCCTTTCCTTCTTTCTACTACAGTGCTTTCCTCTAATTGTAATTATTGTGTGCAACAGCATCTGAGGTCTCAAGGTGCTGATACACTGGGACAGGTTCCCCATTTCTCTTAGGTTCTGGTCAAAGGTATCCACCAAGTACTCAAATAAGGTGTATTATTGTGTATTATTGTAGCTTAACCAGATTTTAGAGCATTGGCATAGAAAGAAGTCGTAGAAGTAAGTCATCTATACAACGTATTAACTTCAGTTCCTCATACCACACCCGTTACAAGTGATCATCTAGGATTCTGATCACCTGGAGTGACCATCATTTTATTTATTTAATTAATTTCTTTAAAAGAGATAGAGAGATCACTCCCATCTGTACTCCCAAGTTCCAGCAGCAGCAGGGACTGGACCTGGCTGAAGCTCAGAGTCAGGAACTCAATCTGGGTATCCCATGTAAATAGCAGAAATCCAATTTTTTAAAAAATATTATTTATTTATTGACTTGAGAGGTAGAAACACAGAGGATGAGACAGAGAGAAAAGGCTTCTATCCACTGGTTCACCCCTCAAATGGCAGCACCAGCTGGAACTGGGCCAGTCTGAAACCAGGAGCCAGAAACTTCTTCTTTTTTTTTTTTTTTTGACAGGCAGAGTGGACAGTGAGAGAGAGAGACAGAGAGAAAGGTCTTCCTTTGCCGTTGGCTCACCTTCCAATGGCCGCCCTGGCTGGCGCGCTGTGGCCGGCGCACCGCGCTGATGCGATGGCAGGAGCCAGGTACTTCTCCTGGTCTCCCATGGGGTGCAGGGCCCAAGCACTTGGGCCATCCTCCACTGCACTCCCGGGCCATAGCAGAGAGCTGGCCTGGAAGAGGGGCAACCGGGACAGAATCCGGCAGCCTGACTGGGACTAGAACCTGGTGTGCCGGCACCACAAGGCGGAGAATTAGCCTAGTGAGCTGCGGTGCTGGCAAGAGCCAGAAACTTCTTCCAGGTCTCCCACATGGCTGAAGGGCCCAAGTACCTGGGTCGTCTTCCACTGCCTTTTTTTTTTTTTTTGGACAGGCAGAGTTAGACAGTGAGAGAGAGAGACAGAGTGAAAGGTTTTCCTTCCGTTGGTTCACCTCCCAAATGGCTGCTACGGCCGGCTTGCTGTGCTGATCCGAAGCCAGGAGCCGGGTGCTTCCTCCTGGTCTCCCATGCAGGTGCAGGGCCCAAGGACTTGGGCCATCCTCCACTGCACTCCTGGGCCACAGCAGAGAGCTGGACTGGAAGTGGAGCAAGCGGGACAGAATCCGGTGCCCCAACCGGGACTAGAACCCGCAGTGCCGCTGCCGGAGGTGGAGGATTAGCCTAGTGAGCTGCGGTACCGGCCTCTTCCACTGCATTCTTGGGCCATAGCAGCAAGCTGTATTGGAAGAGGAGCAACGGGGACACAAACTGGCCCCTTATGGGATGCCAGCACTGCAGGTGGAGGCTAAAGCTAGCACACCACAGTACTGGCCCCAGGAATGCAGTCATTACTTGAATGCATGAATAATAGGAAGATGGATTGGAGAACAGAGCTGGGACCTCTTTTTTTTTTTTTTTTAAGGCAGAGGCAGGGAGATAGAAAGATGGAGAGGGGGAGGGGAAGAGAGAGATGGAGAGAGAAAAAGAAAGAGAGAGAAAGATCTTTTATTTGCTGATTCACTCCCCAAATGGCTGCCAATGCCCATAGCTGGGCTGATCAGGAGTCAGAAGCCTGGAGCTTCTTCCCAGTCTCCTACATGCATGCAGGAACCCAAGCACTTGGGTCATCGTCCATTGCTTTCCCAGGCCATTAGCAGGTCGCTGGATTGGAAGTGGAACAGCTGGGTCTTGAACCAGCGCCCATGTGGTGATGGTGTTTCTACCCCCTATGCCACAGCGCTGACCCAGAGCTGGGACTTGCACAAGGCATTCACATATAGGATCTGGTGTTCCAAGCTATAGTTGAGCTGTTACGCCAACATCTACTCCTGAAATGACCAAGATTTTATTACTGAAAATGGTGGGTCTTTCTTGTTTCCCAGAGCTCTGATTGTTAGGTCTCTATTGTTATTAGTTCCATTATTATTAGGTCTCTATTGTTCTAAATATAACCTCCCATGAGGAACCTTGCTCCTGCTGCTGGGAACCACAGAGAAATTCCACGTCACTTGCACGCTGCCTGCCTTCTGTGTCTGAAAATGGCTACCCCATGACCTCAGCATGTCCTCCTCTCTGTGTCATCTCTGCAGCCCCTTCAACACGCCTGTTGGGATTCAAATCTGCTTTTTCATCGGTTTGACCAAAACAGAGGCACAGACTGAGCACTTTACTTTGGTAATGCAGTTTAGGTGAAAATGAATGTTTCCTTAACACTGACATAATATTGATTCCTGCTGAATCTGAACTCAACTACAATTCTAATTCGTGCTCCTTTACATCACATTTTCCCTGTCATATACTTGGATCGGTTTTATTTGGACCCAAGTGCAGCACTTCATAAATTTTGATTTCACCTTCTTGCATTTAAAGAATTAATTTTCAATATATTCCTGTAGTTACTTACTAGATCACTGGAATAGTAGTCACTTACTGTGTTACTGTTTTTCCCTTGTTTCATGTTGTCTTTGCATCTCAGAAATGTGCTATTTCTGACTTTACCCAAGTCACTTAAAAAACATAGTAGCCAGGGCTGGCGTTGTAGCCTAACAGGTTAAGCCGCTGCATGTAATGCTGGCATCACATATGGTCGCAGGTTGAGTCCCGGCTACTCCACTTTTGTTTCAGCTCCATGCTAATGCACCTGGGAAAAAGAAGATGGCCTGGCCCGGTGCCGTGGCTCACTAGGCTAATCCTCCGCCTGCGGCGCCAGTACTCTGGGTTCTAGTCCCTGTTGAGGCACTGGATTCTGTCCTGGTTGCTCCTCTTCCAGTCCAGCTCTCTGCTGTGGCCTGGGAAGGCAGTGGAGGATGGCCCAGGTGCTTAGGCCCTGCACCCGCATGGGATACCAGGAGAAGCACCTGGCTCTTGGCTTTGGATCGGCGCAGCGCACTGGCTGTACCGGCCATTTGGAGGGTAAACAAATGGAAGGAAGACCTTCCTCTCTCTCATTCTCTCTCTTACTGTCTAACTTTGCCTGTCAAAATAAAAAAATAAAATAAAATAAAGAAGATGGCCCAAGGGAATGGGCTGTCGCATCCCTGTGGGAGACCCAGAGGAAGCTCTGGAATCTTGGCTTTGGCCTGGTCTACCCTTGACTGTTGCTACCATTTGGGGAGTGAACCAGTTGATGGAAGATCTCTGTCTCTTTTCTTCTTTCTCTCTCTCTCTCTCTCTCTCTCTCTCTGACTCTGCCTTTCAAATAAATAAAATAAATCTTTAAAAAAATACATAGTAGCCCCCCCATCAATGGTATCACTTTTGATAGTCAACTGCACTCTGAAGATATTAAATGAAAAGTTTCAGAAATAAGCAATTCATATGTTTTAAATAGCTTTTATTATAGCTCATTGTTACAACTGTTCTGCTTTATTATTAATCTGTTATAAATTAAACTTTAATTTATGTGCTTACTTTATAAATTAAACCTCATTATAGGTATGCATGTTAGGAAGAAGATGTAGTTTATATGGGGTCATTCCTATCCATAGCTTCAGTCATCCAGTGGAAGTCTTGGAACGTTTCTGCTGTGGACAAGTGGGGATTACTGTGTTGATCTGGTTAAAGCTAGAACAAAGCAGCAAAGACTACGAGGCTCTTCTGCACTTTAACTATGATTTATTAACTAATACTCTTGGTCTGTAATCACTTAACTAAATCTTCATTCCTATAAAAATCTGCATTAGTCAATGTATGTGTCTGTGGTATGAGAAATCAAGAGAGGTTACTTTTGGTGGGCAGTGGGGAGAGGGAGGAGGAGAGGAGAACTGGGGAGCTTCACTGTGAAAGGACATAGAGGAGCCTCCTGGGGTAGTGGAAATGGTCTGTGTCTGTCTGACAAGTGGGTTATAGGGCTGTATGCCTTTGTGAATACCTCTCAAATCTTGCATTCCAATCTGTGTGTTTCATTGTCATTGAGTTCCATCTCAGTGGTAAAAACAGCATGTAAATCCATTTATTACTGTTTACAAACTGTTAAGAATTGAAGATCAATTTTGTAAATGAAAATCATGAGATATGCAATATTGAAATGACTTTGTTGGTGTCTGGCTGTGATGAAATCCAACATAACATGCAGAACTCAACCGTCATTTTCTATCTATTGCTTTTCCAGTTTATCCTTTGACTAACACTTCTGTAGTATGTAGGAGGGGAAATAGTGTTCTCCTGAGTCATCAACTTGATATTAAAAGAAAGATGGATGATAACATTATTGTATTTTGGTTACATTGTTGGTCTTTTTGTTTTGTTCTACTTCTAAACCCTTGGAAGCTTGGTATTTAGTGAGTGTCTGTTTGGAATGAAGAAAATTAGATGTCATTTATGTGCTTAGTCCATTTAGCGGTCGTTATACCTCATTATTCAAAGGGCATATCCCGGTAGGGGTGACACTTTGTGTCAGATTTTGCTGTTTGCTAAGAGATTATGAACTATGATTATAGCATAGAACCACAGATTTGTCACTGGGGTGGTGACCACTGTAATGGACATAATTCAGTGGAAAAGAGTTGTTTTTCAGAGATGTAGTTAAGGGATGCACTTGTTCTTTACTTCTCACTTTAAAGTAGACTCTTAGAATTATATAGTGCTTCTTATTCTTTGCTGCATTCTTACACATATTGTGTCATTTTATTTTTGCAAGAAACTGCAATGTATTTTATTAGGACTAAGACTCTGAATATAGGACAGTGATGTGAAGTGACAAAAATACACGTCTCTAATTTAGATGCTTCACTTTATTGAAAGTCTAGTTCAAATTGTTTGTTTTCAAAGGTACTAGCATTTATTCTCCTTACCTTCAAGTACTTTTCCCAATTAAAAAGTATTTTCAGGGGCCGGCGCTGTGGCACAGCGGGTTAAGGCGCCGGCCTGAGGCGCCGGCATCCCATATGGGAGCTGGTTCTAGTCCCAGCTGCTCCTCTTCCCATCCGGCTCTCTGATATGGTCTGGGAAAGCAGTGGAGGATGTCCCGAGTCCTTGGGCCCCTGCACCCACGTGGGAGAATCGGAAGAAGCTCCTGGCTCCTGGCTTCGGATTGGCGCAGCTCTGGCTATTGCAGCCATCTGAGGAGTGAACCATCGGGTGAAAGACCTCTCTCTCTCTCTCTCTCTCTGCCTCTTTGTGTAACTCTGTCTTTCAAATAAATAAAATAAATCTTTAAAAAATTTTTTCAAAGTAGCTTTGTGTACTCCAGGCCACACTATTACCGTCTCATCTACTTTGTACTCATTCATAACTCTTTACTATCTCTTTTTATGTTACCAAACCGTATTCTCAATTCTTCTATTCCATCTCTACACTTGGATGTTCCTTGCCTGGAGCCAGAGGAACATCACATGCTTCATGAAGACTTTCTGAGTGAGGGATGCCTGTAAAATCAATGTGTGTAATAGATGCCACATACCACTAGTAGTGTGTGGCCCATCCTATGTAATAATACCCTGGTTGGGTAGGATGACTTGAAAATAAAGTGTGTGAACAAATTCATTACCTGCTTAATAGCAGTGTTTTACTGGGAAACTTTTTCTTGTAGTTGCATTTGATGGGCTTTCTGAGTAGTTCTACTTTGGATTCTTTGGAAACTTGTAAGGTCTGCTCAGGAAGCAACATGATGTGAGGGAAAAGATACACGTTGCCCGCACGTGGTGGGATAGACTCTGTTCTGTATCAGCTGAGGGGAAGACATGTAGCTTGTGGCCTAGCAAAATTTATGGAATGTGTTATACTCTTGACAAAGGCAGCTTCCATTACTTCCCGTATCTCATTGATAACTGATTTTATAACTTTTTCTTTTATTAAATATTTGGGTAGTATGTGATTATACTTGACTTTTGAGAGTAAATTAAAAGTGTTTAAAAAGCAAAAGCTCAAGTTGATAAAATATGGAGAATTTTTAATATAATGAGTTTCAGTATTTTGGAGAAGCCTTATAGGAAACGATTATTCTCATTCTTCATTTTTAAATATCATCCTTATTTTTCAAGACTGATTTGATAAACCTACATTAAATGACTACTGTGTGTCAAGCACCATTCAAGATGTTGGAAAACAACAGTAAACCAGGCTGCATCCCTGTCTTCGTGGAACTTGGCCTTGCTGTTGGTGGGGAGAGGGAATATGATAAACATGTAAATAAATGTGTGGTATGAGGTGAGGTAGTGATAATGGCAAGAACTGGAGCATGAAGCAGGTACATGAATCTCAATTTATGACCATCCTTCCTTAGAGAGAGTAGCCAGGCGAGATCTACCCAAGAAGGTGACATCGCATCGCAGTTCAGAAAGCAGTGAGGGAGCAAGCCAGTTGATCATATTAGCGAGACACCTGCAGGCAGATGTACAGCAAATTCTCTGTGTTTCCAGCAAGTGTAAAAAAACCTGTATGAACCAGATATCTGCTTCTTCAAAATATTGTGATGTAACCTGGAATGGGGTGTCGATTGTCTCACTGTCTTCTCAGTGTGTCTTGATCTTCCATTGAATCTTGGTTGGTACCATATAAACTAACACTCTGTTGGAATCACTAGCTTCGTTAAGGCTTGGATCTCATGTTAATGCTTTTCTGCATTTAGAAAGTCCTCTTATATACTAAATCCTGAGGTTAGTGTTCTGGTGAGACTGCTGCTTGTAAAGTCAGAACCCCGCATTGCAGTACTGGCTGCTCTGCTTCCGATCCAGCTCCCTGCTAACGTGCATGGAAAGAGTGACCCAAGGACTTGAACCCCTGTTACCCATGTGGAAAACCAGGATGGAGTTCCTCGCTCTTGGCTTGAGCCTGGCCCATCCTTGCCTATTGCAGCTGTCTGGGGAGTGAACCAGTGAGTGGAAGAAATCTCTCTGTCTCTCCTGTTTATGTTGCTGTGGTGTTCAGATAAACAGACAGAGAAACCCCTCAGCCACTGGGAGGAAGCACTGTTCCAGGGAATAATTGAATAGAAAACGGCTCTCATTCTAGGGAGCGTGGGTGTTTTCTACAAGCAGAGGCTCGGGAGGAGCTGCTGAGCTGAGATGGGAGAGGGGAAGATTTCCTGAGTCATGGCTTCCGGGTTTACATCATTCTGTCTCAAGTGAATTATTCCCACAGCAGATGTACTTATTCACATCCAACTATAAAAATGTTTCAGGGAAAATAAGAATGGCTTTTGGATTATCCATTTTTGACTTCTTTTATTATAAAACAACTGGACAACTTTAATGGTCACAGAACAATTAAATTTGATGTGAACAGTTTGCAAAGAACTTGTCTAATCAGATCTGCCTCTTATCTCTTGGAAGTGCTGAGAAAGTTTTAGAAATGTCTATCTGAAATCTAAGCAATAGGAAAACTCAAATGGTCAGTTCTGTTCTTGTGTGTTCATGAGAGAAAAATGTTTGTAATAGAGAAAATGGATAGAGAAGACTTGAAGTAAAAATAAAATGCCAGAGGACTTAAAGTAAATTTCAGTCAAGATTCTGTTACATCTCGTATCCTTTCTATATATCCACATGGCTGTCAATGGCTGTTGAGCCCAATAGTGATTCCCACACTGGAATGACTTGAATAAAGCAAAATAAAATTTTGATCAACATGGCTTCCATATTATATAAATTCGTCATTGCTTTTCACTTCTAAAAGTAAAACTTGTGAATAGGTATAGGCCCGTTGGAACAACCAAAGAAACAAAGCTGTGTATTCCCAAGCCATTCTCAGTCTGCATTTGTTATATCCATATTGCTTTTGGTTTTTTGGAGGAAATTGCGATTAGTGAATATATCTGTGCACTCATGTTGGGAAAGAACTTGACCAGTCCCTCTGCTTTTCTCTGTATGCAATTCCTGCCTTCTTACTCTTGACTTAACAAAGATGACTCCCATTTTTTCCGGTTTTCTCAGTGGACGTTTTACATAAATTCAGAGTATAGCTGCTCTGTTCATGTAAGTGACTCAGAAAAGCTGTATTCCTAGGAACTGGATTGTCCAGAGAACTGGTATTACAATACAGCAGCCTTTTGCCTTGGGACTTTTTCCTCACTGTTAACTAATATGGCTGAGAAGAGAAATAGTAGGATTTCTTCTTTAGCAGTGTCGACCTAGCTAGCAGTCTAGAATGAGAAATTGTTCTGTGAAAAAATGAAGCCTGGAAGCCATGCGTGTCTGTGATTTATGTAGTGTTTGAGTTTTGTTTTTCAAGCTGCAATAGTTGACAATTTAAATACTTCTCATCACCACCAAGCAAATCCAGAAAATATAGCATCTTCTAATTTGAGACCTCTCTGTCGGCCATACATGGAAATATCAGGAGCGTTAGTGGTGACCACGTGCCACAGGCATCCAAGGATGTGGTACCACTGGAATGAACCCTCCCGTTCCATTGACAACATGTGTTGTATATTAATGTGTTTCCGGCCTCTGGCTCTTAATGTCTTGGTGACAGGATCTATATTTGGGGGGAAGAAATGTCTGGGCTAACTTTCTGTGTAATAGTCATTTGGATCAAGTGATTATTTTCCATGCAAATCTAAATAAGATGCAGACACTGTGGGTGCCAAGAATTTCTGTGTGAATCCAGAGTGAGAATAACAGAGGGGCCTGTTCTGTGTTAGTGGTGAGAAAGCATCTCTTGGAGGCTCACCCATACATACGCCAAATCAAGTCTCACATAAATGTGCAGGTCAGACGTTGACAACTCAAAGCCATTGCCAACACCAGCTGTGTACCCCTCCATCCATGTAGCCAGCAGTGGGCGATGGGGTGGGGCAGGGTGGGATTTGAAATGTTCAGCTGTGATTGTTCGAGGATCACAGACAGTGCAGCACTGGGCCTCGAGCTGCTTCTGTTAAAAATGAGCAGACTGTCACAATTCTTTTCACCCCAGCTTTGTCCAAACTTAGGAATTACCTTTATGTATTTTTATTCCTCCTTTTTTTTGTTATGCAAGAAACAATGTAATAAAAGGTACTAGACTTACCGAATGAAAGTTGAAGTTTTTGGAGGGACTTGAAATGTGTCATTTTAGCCAAAATGCTTGGTTTTTGCCTACTCTAAAGTAGATTGGTGTAACCCTCCCCTCTTTTCCACGCACTGACTTTGGATTTGGATTTGGTGGTCAGTTTGCAGAGACCTTCTACGTTGTTTCTCCATGCGGACACCAGTAGGTCCCCAGTAGCTTGGCGGCCTTTGTGACCTGGACTCCCCAGATTGTCTGGGTCATCTTTCAGATATCCTTTTTTTCTTTCTCTTTGCCTTTCAGTCCTGTAGGGAGTCCCACAGTTTCTGTTCTTTGCTCAGAGCTGAGAGCTTTATCCTATCTCATCTTATTTCTGTTTCCCTTTCTCTGAGTTTACGCCCTGACATACTTGGGGAAAGGAAAATTCTTTGCCAGCTTCTTTGGCCTTGGCTTGAGGCAAAACCCCTTGAACACCCAGGAAGCAAAGGCCACTGTGTGGGAGGGAAAGGAGATAGTGGTTCTCTAGAATCCTTAGTTGCTTGTTGTAGGATCTTAGAAGTGAGAGTCAGTGGTCAGGCTAGAGCATGAAGGTTGTAGCAGTATCAGGGGACACATCCACCCTATGTAAGGGGCTGGCGCCTGCTGTGAACCGTGTCAATTCATGGGTGGGCACACGGTGAAAACTAAATTCAGGAGACACACACAGAGGAGAATGACTCCTCAGTGAGGAAGGTCCCAGTTGTCATTAACTTGCTTTTGTAATTACTTCACACAGAATGCTTTGTTTACATTAAAAAAAAGATTTATTTATTTTTTTAAATGCAGAGCAAGAGAAAGAGAGAGAGAGCTTCCATCCTCTAGCTTCTCTCCAAGTGCCCACAACAGCCAGGTCTGGGTCAGGCTAAAGCCAGGAGCCAGCAACTCCATCTGGGTTTCCCACATGGGTGTCAGGGACCCAAGTACTTGAGCTGATCATCTGCTGCCTCCCAGGATACGCATCAGCAGGCGGCTGGATTCAAAGCAGAGTAGCCGGGGATGCTAGCGGCTTGACTGCCTGTGCCATAGTGTCCACCCCAGAAATTGCCTTCTGTGAATTCCGAGTCCTGGTTCTCCACGCAGGTTCACTCGGGGAATGGCAGATGTACTGGCTGATGCATGCTTCTTTGCCATGAGACTTTCCGTATTTCATAAAATAATATTGTCTTAACTGTTTGTTTTCTTGTAATGTTTGTATCCCCACTTGCAACCGACTCTCTTACGGGTGAATTTCTTTTGCTTTGCTGCAAACAATAGACCTGTTGGTGTGATGTTGGTAGGACCTGCCGTGTTACAGAAGGACTGGATTTGGGTGTGAGGGCTACCAACAGTTGAACCTCAGTGCCTCCTTTTTTTTTTTTTTTTTTTTGACAGGCAGAGTGGATAGTGAGAGAGAGAGAGAGACAGAGAGAAAGGTCTTCCTTTTGCCGTTGGTTCACCCTCCAATGGCCGCCATGGCTGGTGCGCTGCGGCCTGCGCACCGCGCTGATCCGAAGGCAGGAGCCAGGTGCTTCTCCTGGTCTCCCATGGGGTGCAGGGCTCAAGGACTTTGGCCATCCTCCACTGCACTCCTGGGCCACAGCAGAGAGCTGGCCTGGAAGAGGAGCAACCGGGAAAGAATCCGGCACCCCGACCGGGACTAGAACCCGGTGTGCCGGCGCCGCTAGGTGGAGGATTAGCCTAGTGAGCCGCGGCGCCGGCCATTTTTTTTTTAAAACCACTGTATTTTATTCATATATATATATATACATACATATACATATATCTGTATCAATCTAGAGACAAGGGAGTGGATTAAGTACAAGACAAAATTCTGCCTCATCAATATGCAGTGCTTTGGGGTTTAACTGTAATCTTTCCTTTCCAGAGACTCTGTGTCTACAGTCTCTAAGGATGTCAGTTGTGAGGCAAGTCCCTCTGAGCAAATGGAGCAGGATTTTCTTAGGATCAGAGTAAACCTTTGACTTGTCTCACATTCCTTTTCTGTCCATCCATGGCAATGAAAGGGTCATGGGAGTAGACAGTGGATCTCTCCTTTGGAAGTAGTGTGAAATACAGAATACTTCAAACATCTGTAGAAAATGTGAATTATGACACTATGCATGGAATTCAAATTTTTTCAACAACATGAATGTATCACTTAATTCTATATTCCATTAACTTTTTGAAATAACTTCACCCAGTGAAATGACTGTTAGGTGGCTTTGGGGCAAAACTTGTAGATTTTTATCGTATTTACTCCTTTGAGGTAATATAATATATACTAAGATCTTGGTTGTGAGGATCAAAATGGAGGTATCATTCCCTTCATCTTCTTTCCAGTATTTTTCTTCCTTGCATGGAGCAAATACTGGGATGTGCTGAAGAACCATAAGGAAGGAAAATGTTGAGAAATTCTGGGAAGTTGGAATAGTGATTCTTCCCACCATTCCCGCCCTCCCACCCATACTTCCACCCCATCACTTCCTCCCTCTCCCATTTCCAGTCCCATTCTCCTCCAAGACCCAGTTTCTTTTTTTTATTTTTTTAATTTTTTTTATTTTTTTTTTTATTTTTATTTTTTTGACAGGCAGAGTGGACAGTGAGAAAGAGAGAGAGAGAGAAAGGTCTTCCTTTGCCGTTGGTTCACCCTCCAATGGCCACCGCGGCCAGTGCGCTGCAGCCGGTGCACCGCGCTGATCTGAAGGCAGGAGCCAGGTGCTTCTCCTGGTCTCCCATGGGGTGCAGGGCCCAAGCACTTGGGCCATCCTCCACTGCACTCCTGGGCCATAGCAGAGAGCTGGCCTGGAAGAGAGGCAACCGGGACAGAATCCAGCGCCCCGACCGGGACTAGAACCCGGTGTGCCGGCGCCGCTAGGCGGAGGATTAGCCTGTTGAGCCGCAGCGCCGGCCTAGACCCAGTTTCAGTTAACTTTATACACAGCAGACCAACTTTATACTAAGTAAAGAGTTCAACAATTTGCACGGAAAAAAAAAAAATTGTTCAACAGTCAAGACAAAGGCTGTTCATAGTCATTGCATCTCGAAGTTAATTTCATTTTTTTGAGAAACTTAACTTTAAAGAAACACCAGAGAATGATACATTTTGTTTGAGCATTTAATACATTAAAAAAAAAGTAAGTCCTTGAGAACAAATTTTATCATTAATTAATGAAGCACCTAAGAAAACAAGCAATGGAATTGTACACTAAGGCATAACTAAAACTTAAGAGACATAAGAATATCCTCCACTTAATATACTAAACCAAGTAAATCTTTGAGAAGAAGTTTTACTGTTAACTCTCATAATACAACTCTGAGGACAGAGGACCTGGGTGGGAAATTAGTAGTGCCTCCTTCAAAGCATTTTCTGACAACAGTGAACTTCCTTTTCTTTTCTTTCTTTCTTTTTCTTTTCTTTTCTTTTTTTTTTTTTTTAATTTTTTGACAGAGAGACAGAGAGAAAAGTCTTCCTTTGCCGTTGGTTCACCCTCCAGTGGCTGCCACGGCCAGCACGCTGCAGCCGGCGCACCGCGCTGATCCGAAGGCAGGAGCCAGGTGCTTCTCCTGGTCTCCCATGCGGGTGCAGGGCTCAAGGACTTGGGTCATCCTCCACTGCACTCCTGGGCCATAGCAGAGAGCTGGCCTGGAAGAGGGGCAACCGGGACGGAATCCGGCGCCCTGACCAGGACTAGAACCTGGGGTGCCGACGCCACAGGCGGAGGTTTAGCCTATTGAGCAGTGGCACCGGCCAACTTCCTTTTCTAAAATCTGCCACCTGAAGGTGCCTGCCGAATCTTGATCAGAGCCACACTGCTGCTCTTCTTCCCCGTCTTTCCCAGTCTTCCCACCTTGATTGTGGACTGATTATGGCCAGCCATGCATCTCCAGAGGTTATGTGTGTTGACCAGGGGCCTCTTCTCGTGCAGGGAACAACGTCATGAGAACTATCCACGGGGTGGGAGAGATGATGACGCAGATGGTGCTCAGCAGGGGCTCCATCTTCCCCATGAGTGTGCCCGACACGCAGCCCAGCGTCCACCCCAGCAAGCAGGCAAGCCCCACCGAACAGGAGGACGTGACCGTGATGGACACCAAGCTCAAGATCATTGAGATTCTACAGGTGGGTTGTGCGGTAGCCACCAAGTGATGCAGGTGCCATGTGCTTTCCTGTGCTGCCCGAAACCATTCTCTAAATATTCTGAAAGGCTGTTTACTGGTCTGCTTTTATTTTTTTTAATGACAAGCCTGGTAAGAAATCCTATACGCTGTTTTACATATTAATCACATTTTTCATGCCTGTTAGATGTACTAATGATGGTATCTCACAGTTGCATTGCATTTTGAGGTTGATAGAATAGCCTCCATATATATATTTTTTTCATTTAGTACTGACTTTAATTTAAGAAAGATTTCAGAACAGGCAGAGTTAACAATTGATTTCGAATTCCTATTTTTAATTGAATGAGACAGATGGTTCCATTTATCCGAACAAAAATTTATTTATTATCAATAAAAATTATTAATCATTGCTTTTAGTATTTTATGTGACTGTCTCTGTGTTTTTGTTTCAAAATCTAAGAATAATTTTTTTTAACTTCCATTTAATAAATATAAATTTCCAACGTATAGTTTATGGATTACAATGGCTTCCCCCCTCCCATAACTTCCCTCCTACTCGCACCCCTCCCATTTCCCACTCCCTCTCCCATTCCAAGAGTAATTTTTTTTAGTTAACCTGGTCTGTACCTAATTATGAATTTAAGGGAGAAAAATTATTTCATGCCCACTGATTTATTGAATAAACTCCCCATTACTGTGGATGTGAATTCCTAACACTTTTAAAATAAAGCAGTTTTATACATCTGTAGCATATTTTTCCAGATTTGGAGAATGGAGCTTGGCATTTTGAAGGCTTTGTTAGGATTCTGGATGTAGCTTACTAAGTCTTGCATCATAATTTACTGTAGACTGAGCTACCAGAAATGGGTTAGTAGTCCTGGAAGGGTGTGTGTATTTTTCACTTCAAGTAAGTAAATTTATAGTCATAAAACATTTCACAGTTCCTCTAGAAATTCCAAAGGCTGAATCTTGAGAAATACTGGCAGGCTACCCAGCACTGGTTTCATGACCATGAGAAGTCGGTGGTCCGAGAGAGGTAGAGATCACCTGAGCTGGGGCCCTGATGAGCCCAGCTTAGCATCCTGCCCGTCAGGGACGGCCCCTCAGGTGCAGAGAGGGAGCATTGAAACGCACGGTCTCCGACAGCTGGAAAGGGACACGCTGGGGGCCCTCTGGCACAGCATCAGGGCCGGATTTGTTTCCGCTGCCTCTTTTGGGCATTTTCTGTTTTCTCCTTGAACGTCGTGTCTGCTCCGACAGTCACTGCCTGTGTCTGGGTCAGTCTCACTGCCCTGGAGTCTGCTGTTGACGGTGCTGCCTTCTTGGAATGTGTGCCCCTGAATTTCTCTGTAGCCACGCTCCTTGGCAGGGTTTCTGCTTTCCATCAGGGCTTCCGTCTCAAGGCCTTCTCCTGCCCATCATTTTGTGCATTTCTTCTACAGAGACTCTCGCTCTCTCTTTCTCCACCCTCCCCTGCTGTCTCTGTATCTGTCTCTCTCCATCTTCTGTCTCTCGCCCCTGTATCTCTGTGTCTCTCTCTCTCAAACTCTCTCTCCTCCTTCTCCCTGTTTCTCTACCCTTGTTTTGTTCTTCTCTTTCTTCATTTTCTTCTACCTTCCATTTGTATTTCGTAATTATCTATGTTTGTAAATGAAAATTTTAATTTTGGTTACACTTATGAGCTACAAATCAGTGAGTACTCATTTTCCAGTGAAAATAAATAAATATCTCATAACCTCATGTTTTGTTCATTTGATTTTTTAAAAAATGCCTTCTTTGACAGCACCCAGAGTCCTGTTTCTCCACCTCTATTCTGGGCTCCCAAATCGTGGGCCCTGTCCTACTCCCCTTTTCCTGTAATTTGGCTCCTGGTTTGAAAGTCAGCCAGTGTGGGCGTGGCTCTCACCGCACAATAATGAAGGAGTTTCTTTGCAGTCCAGGGGAAAGCTCTTGCAGAGGCAGGACTTGGGTCCTGGATGCTTTTTTTTATGCCTGTGGGGCCTTCCTCATCTGGTTTTGCAAGTGTTTGGTGAATTGATTTGAATGTGGCTGATGTGGGGTGTACCTTGTCCTTACAAGGAGCATAAAAGTCTAGCAAAGGTGAGAGGATTTGGACTGGAACCAGTGAGGGCTGCATTTAAAAGGAACTTAAAGTGGATCTTGGGTGGTATCTTGAAAACTGGGAAGATTGTTCTAGGGCAGGTGGGTGCTCTGGGACACTGCGAGGAAGCAGGGCAGCAAGTGCAGGTTTCCTGGTGCTGTTGGAGCAGAGAAGTCAGAGAGATGAAGAGGGGCAGGGCAGGTGGCGGGAGGGAGGATATGATGACCAGACAGCGAGATAAGGTTAGATGGGTGCCCGCATGGCGCATTTTCCAAATAAGGCTCATTCGTACCATGCGGACACGGTCACTGCTTTGCTGGGACAGCGATCAGAGCACTGACTTATCTCGGATAAGTGGATGGGAGGCCACCATGTGAGACCAGGTCCCTAATCCACAGCACGTCTGGGCTTTGTCCTGTCTAGTCTCTCCTGTGTTTACACCCCTTGATTTAGCACCCTATGACCTCCTGACTATTAACTGTGCTGCGTTTTGTTTTTCCAACTCAGCTTCTTGAGGCCTATGAGTTTCTGGCACCTGCATTCCCTGTGTTGGGTGCCACTGGTGGGAACCTTTTTGAGGTCCTTGTTTCTGCTGCTGCGTTCATTGATGAGGATTGTGACAAGAGCACAGACTCAAGGAAACACAGACAGCAGTGTGGAGAATTCATGGTCTATGGGTGTTGCTGTTTCAGTCGTCCCTTTGTAGCTACCTCCAGGACCGATTGTGGTACCCCTGGCATCAGCACTGCTCTAGCTGATGTCTGGGCCATTCTGCGCAAGGATGGGGACCACACCCCCTGCATTTTCCCAGGACCAGGGGCGGTTCTGTAAAGTGCCCAGTGAAATGACATCATCATTTACCTCTTCATCCAGTCCTGCACAGTACTGCCACCTGGACTGTTCCGAGAGCACCCCGTGTGTGTGTGTGTGTGTGTGTGTGTGTGTGTGTATGTGTGTATGGGAGGGGCAGTTCAGCTTTTTCTGTGTTTCTAGAAAGTGACATTGGCACCTGGAAATGCATCCCTTTTCTCAGTCTTAAAACAGGCAAGATATAGTTGAAGTGTTAAGAGTTTACAAATGAGATGTCTAGCTAGTTCCTGGGATAGCTGTGGTTCTTGGTCCTGTGCCAGACTTCGTGATTAAACACCGTGCTAGTGAGCGGGCCATCATGCCGGGTTTATATTTCTTGTAGTTCATCCTGAGCGTCAGACTGGACTACAGGATCTCCTACATGCTGTCTATCTATAAGAAGGAGTTTGGCGAGAACAGCGAGAACGCAGAGGTGTCTGCCACTGGCTCTCCGGAGACCTTGCTGCCGTCAGGTGACTATAGCCACCCTTTGCGTTTCATTTTTCTGAGACCTTGAAAGTGGCTTTCATGCTTTTTAAAACATAATCATCTGAGGGAACTTCAAAGAGCTCATGGAAAATGGATGAAAGATTATTTTGTTGCATAAACTTTGAGGTCCATGTATCATTTTTTCATAACACATGTTTTTCCATGAACTTTCAGTAGAGCTCTCGTGTCTCTATGAGACAAAATGTAGACATACTCTGTACTAATGACGTGCAGGAGCTGAGACAAAGCTATGAGAACGTCTCTGGCATGGCGTGAGCTGGTTTTGGTTGGGTGCTAAGTCCTGTGAGAATCTGCACAACTCTGAGGCAGGCGTAGTTTGTTGTGCCACTTTCCAGATGAGAAGACCAAGGCGAGAGGGCTTCAGTTACCTGCTGGCGGTCACAGAGGTCGTGGGACTGATTGCCTCTGAGGTCACTGCAGCTGCGGAGCCTGAGCTGTCCTGGTGAAACTCTAGGCAGAGTTTCCAGCCTCGATTTGCACTGTGAACGCAGCTGTCAGAGGGGAGGAGTTAGCAGGAATCCCATATCCTGATTCGGCAGTAAAGATGTGGCAGTCCCCAGAGGCCAGGATGTGCTGGCTGCTTCTGTGTTTCTTTTTACTTTGCGTGATTATAAAGTGGAGCCATTCTGCCTCTGAGTGTGGGACTGTAACAACAGAAGAGGGTGAAAATGATCAAACATTTTTGTGACTACAGAAAGGATCTCATGAAAATGAGGAAATATGAAAACACCATTTTTCTGGATATGTCAAGTCAGTCCTGCCAGACTGGAAACTCCGTCTTGTTAAAGACATAGCCAATTACCGGAATTCTTTTTCTGAGGCCAGAGTTTGTACAGCCAGACACTTGTAACCCCGGAACAGTGCTACAACTCTCCTTTGTCCGTGAAATATTCAGGCATCACAAGTGTACAGTTACATGGGTGCCAGACCTCGGGTGCCTCTGTCTCTGTCCCAGTCAGCACGGGCATCCCAAAGGCATCATCACTGTGCCTCTGCAGAAGGAGCCTGGCTCACCGAAGTGAGAAGCCCTTTCTGGCACATTCGAACAGCGTTGTTTGCTGCCTTCCAGAAGCGTAGAACCCCAAAGGTTGCTTCCAGGAAAGATGTGGCAGAACCAGAGAATCTCACTGGCAATCACGCTGACAGTAGCAGAACAATTCCTGTCCTGGAAGCCGGGCTTCTGGGAACCTGAGCTCTACGTCTGTGAAGTACCAGAGGGATGGTGTGGGGCACCCCTGCAAACCCCTGCCCTCCGACCTGGCCCCCTTCTCCTTCCCGGTGTGAGTCTGTGAGGGACGCCTGGCTGGGGAGAGTGGCTTTTCCCCTTTCATAGCCTGCTCTGTTTCCTCTCTCTGCTTTGGAGATGTGAAGTGAGTGGTGTGTTTATCATTCAGATGTGTCATCTTCAGAAAGGTCTCTTCAGAATGTTGAAAGAGGGGCATGGGAGGAAGTGTCATTGGTTTACTGAGAAAATAACAACCTGTCCCCCAAGCGAAAGGAATGCACTTGTACAAGTAGTCAGCTCCGGAAAACTGACTGTGTTATCTGCAAATACCACTTAGTAACAAGGCTTATTGTCTATGTATTTTGATTCTTAAAAAGAATCCTTTCATGACATCATTTAAGTTATAAATATGACATATGATAAATATCTGCAAATTCACCTAGATAAGAAGTGTCTACAACTGGTGCTTTCTAACCCTTTAAATGTATCTTTGACTATGGCAATACGTTAGAGTGAAATAATTTACATTAAAAGTGTAAACGTCAATTTAAAGTATTGATGTCTATATGCAACTGCACTGTATTTTTTAACTGCTGAGTGCCTTCGGGTGGCATACAGAATGAAGACAGAGCGTCTTTCTGGTAAGCTGCTGTTCATCTGCCTGTCGTGACTCCTGATTAAAACCAGAGAAGGAATGGATTTTACCACTTGTCTTTGCAGCTCTTGTTCCTGATATAGAGGAAATCGCAGCTCAGGCAGAGACCATGTTTGCTGGAAGGTACCGTAACACTGAGACATCTTTATCTTTCCTAAGAATAAGACGTGACTGAGAGTTTTATTGATACTCTGTTATTATTCACCTCCCGTATCTATCTATTTTTAGACCCTCTCTGGCTGATAACGTGATTCCTGCCAGACACTCAGCTGCTCATAAGCTCTAAAGGAGAAAGCACAGCTTTTCTTTAGGTCATGGGAAAAGAAAGGACAAGAGAGATGAGATCAGTGTATTGAGCTTTTCCCTGAATTCTTTGCCGTCTTTCCTCAAATAATGACAGCATAGGAGTGCCCTTTCACTTGCCTGGTATAAATACCGCTGTGTCTTGTCAAACGTGGCTTCCCTGAAGCTGAGATATTTGAGGCAAGAACATAATTTTTTTCATTGTTAGCATAAACTTTATATGTAAGAAATAAAGCTGTCTTCTGCCAATTGGAAATATCCTTGATTAAAGAAAATGACATGTATTTGGCATGCCTACACTCCTATGCCATTGGAAATCCTGTCATATGTTGTTGAAAGTTTTCTTTCTTTTTCAGAAATAAAACCAGTAGCAAGCAAAAAGGAAAAGTAAAATGTCTAAGCTAAAATTATGGAGTTTCTATGTGTTCATTTTTATGACAGACAACATGGAAACCTAAAAAAGTCAATTTTAAGCCTTTTGTAAGATTTTTTTTTTTTTTACTTATTTGAAAGAGTGACAGAGAGAGTGAGAGAGACAGAGACATAGAGGCAGTGAGAGAAAGAGAGAGATTGAGAGAGAGAGGGAGAGAGCGATCTTCCATCTGCTGGTTCATTCCCCAAAAGGCCATAATGGCTGGGGCTGGGTCAGATGGAAGCCAGCAACTAGGAACTCCACCCAGTCTCCCAAGCCAGTGGTAAGGACCCAAGCAGTTCGGCTGTCTTCCAGTGCCTTCTCAGTCATGGTAGCAGGGGGTTGGCTCTGCGATAGAGCAGCCAGGGCTTGAATCCCTAATCTGGGATGTTGGTGTTACAGCTGGCTGCTTAGCCTGCCACACCACATTGCCAGCCCCAGTATTAAGCTTTGCTGTTGTTTTTATTAGAAAGACAAAGAGTAAAAGGTAGGGAAGCCACAAAGGGTCTGTGTCTCTAGTTAGCATTCATTCAATATAGTTTTGTTTTTGTATTGTAGGACCAGGTTTTGATGTTGTTTTCCAACTGAAAGATTTCATTGCTCCCAAGATGAGGGCATGGACCAGCGTATGGTTTCTCCTTATATACAGTGAAACTCTAAGGACATTTCAGTTACCGTATCAGGGTGATCCCATAAAATTATAATGGAATTAGTGATGTTGCTCTCATCATAACATCATAGCACAGTGCATGCTGTTATAAATACACCAGTTGCACCCCAGTCATATAAAAGCATAGCCACACCATTATGTACAATGCATGTTACTTGGTAATGACAGCAAACAACTGTGTTGCCAGGTTATGTATTTATTTTACTTTTTACCGTTATTTTCGAGTGCACTCCTTCTGCTGATCTATAAAAAAGTTTACCAACAAGCAATATGTGTGTCACACAGGCACCGGCCTCACACACCTCATGTTTACCATGTCTCTTGCTCCTATCACTTACTCTCTTGCTCGATGTGATTTCCTTTTACAGTGTTTATCATGGCCCCGTGAGCAATAGGAAATAGCATGTCCACATACATACCATCTCTCCTTGGTGTGCAGTGGGCTGTACCATCTAGGTATGTGTAGTTACACTCCATGATGTTTGCACAGTGACAAGATTGCCCAGCGACGTGTCTGTCAGCTTGTAGATGGACCTTGTGTGCAGGTGCAGTCTTCAGGATGTTACAGTGCTGAACATGCGGAGTTCCTGTGACGTTGTTCACACATGTGTGCACTGCCCATCCCCCCATCCCCGGCCCCTTGCCACCTGTCATGCAGGGGTCTGCAAACATCTGGGGAAGAAGCAGTCATTGGTGGACATGTGGCCTGGCATGTCTCCTCAAGAAATGCTCTGGATTGATGGCGCAGGTCTGTCTGCTGTCTACGCCTAAGTTTGGGAACTCTCTCAGTCTTGGCGGAGCTAGGACATTCGGGTCACTCTGGCTTCTGCTGGCAAACCCAAGTTTTACTTTGTTATTATTTCCTTATCAGCTATATGAGGAGGTGAAAAAAAGGAAATATCTCTTCATTTCCACCTCCTAATTTGGCAAAACCCTTGATATAACTCTGTGATTGTGGACACAGTTTTGATTACTTAAGAGTAGATGTGACAAAAACATAAGAGATTTTAGAATTCTTTTTGCTTTTAGTTTACTGAATTATTTTTCTTTTTGGTTTTATAGAAAGGAGAAGAATCCCGTTCAGCTTGATGATGAGGGAGGGAGGACGTTCCTCCGGGTCCTCATTCACCTGATCATGCACGAGTACCCGCCCTTGCTGTCCGGAGCCCTGCAGCTGCTGTTCAAGCACTTCAGCCAGAGAGCCGAGGTTTTACAGGCCTTCAGACAGGTGCGCCACAGCGGAAGCTCTGCGAGTGCCCCCGCCACCCGCCGGCCTGCCTACTCGCAGAGCGGCTCAGCGGCGTGCCTGTTCCTGCGGATTCTTTGTGTTGGCCTTGTCCACACCACCTGTGTTAGAATTCCCCACAGCTGATTTTCAGTTACTATCTTCAGCATAAGCGACAAGCACTAGGATTTAGGGAGGCACTAAGGGATAGGGATAACACTTAGAATGTTGTTGTCACTGCTGTTACTTTGCCCCTGAATTTAACTGATAGACTTGGGTAAGGTCAAGGAGTAGTCCTGACTGAGGAATGCCTGTGTCTACCAGGAGCTGTTGTGGGCCTCATCTTGTCTCTGTGGCATTTGAGTAAGACATCTGCTGAGATTACTAATTAGAAATACTGAAATTCTTAATGGATGACTTCTTGACCTTGATTTTATTTAATAGGACTTGATATTTACAGGAAAATGTTGAAGAATAAGAAATAACTTAAAATGAATGTTAAAGACTAATAATGTGAATACTTAAAAGAATATGAATTATATTTTTATAAATGCATATAATTTTGTGTATAAAGTATAAATTATAATAAAATAAAAATCATGTCATAAGGTTTAGGTTCTAGCTATCACTATCTTCTGCTTATTTTTATGTTTCTACCACTTTACAAACGAACAAACAGAAATAGAGATAATGTGTCAGAAGAATTGACTTAGCAGTAGAATTAGTTAGGGTATTGTTTAAATAACTTGTTAGCACTTTGAAAAGTTTTGTTAGGGCTTACTTTAAAAAAATTTTTTATAGTGTATGAATATATAGGTTAGAGTTTGTAGATACTTCCAGGTAAGTTTTCGTGGTCTATATGATCTAAAGTATTCATAAATGTTGGAGAAATTGAACTAGGACATCAACATGTTTCAAGACTTGTGGTTTTAGACATAGGGAATTAGGAATAAAGAAAGTGCTATTAATAGAGTTGAAACTCTGCTGTTTCCAGGTGCAACTACTGGTGTCCAATCAAGATGTGGATAACTACAAGCAAATCAAGGCAGATCTGGACCAGCTGCGGCTGACCGTGGAGAAGTCTGAGCTGTGGGTAGAGAAGAGCAGCAGCTACGAGAGTGGGGAAGCCGGCGAGAGCCAAGTGAAAGGCGGTGAAGAGCCGATGGAGGTTGGTGTCAGAGGGCTGCTTGTAAATAATCCGGATGATGTCTTAAGTTGGATATGCGCTCATATGCTCTACAGTCACAATTGTTGATAAAGGAAAAATCTGTTCCTGGCAACAGAACGAAGAGTTTTACATTTGCCAAGTCGATGAACTCCACAGATCTGCACATTGGTCAATTCTTAGCAGTTGCTACTACTTCTTACTTTATCTTCCTAGTATTTTACTCTTCCTTGTTTCTGTAAATCCTGTCATTCAGGAATCGAGACAACAGGAGGGAATGGAAAGGGGAGAAAAGGAATGAACCCTAAGACCCATGGAAGGAGATGAATTTTGGTTGTCACCTCTCATTGGGGCTGTGGATTGCTATTTCTTTCACTGTGGCACAGCCTTATTTACGTATTAAAAACATCTAGGGGAAGGTCAACATGACTTTATTGCCAACATCTCTGATCTACAGAGATGTGGTGAGGGGGTGATCTTCAGGCTTTTGTTGTGGATTTTAGTTTTCAGTGGGTTAATTAGTTGCTATTTTCACATTTCACTAAGTACATAGGTCCATTTTTTTTCTTTTAAAATAGTGTTTTAGTGGTAATGCTTAGATAAAAAGCAGACCCGAACCAGCATCGTGATTGATAATGCATAAAGCTTCTTAAATGGCTAATCTGCAGGATTATAAACTTTTCAGATGGATTTACCTGTCCAGTTTTTGTGTGTGCTGGAGTACCCAAAAGATTCTGGAGTAAAGAGTGATGGCACAGCAGGAGGTACTTAGAGCAATCGAAATGCTACAGAATTTCAGAGGGAAGTTGAATTCATAGGCTGTCATTCCTGCTCAGGAGTAGCTTCCACTTACTGGCACCGAATTTTTGATTTTATCTTTTAGGACCTTTTCCTGTGGTTCCATAATGGATCAGTAAGGTGTTGAATTTCTGCTCCGTGGAAATTTGTGTTATGACCAGATTTTCAGGGGGAATGGAGCTCTTGCACAGTGTATTTAAGAAATAAAAGTTAACACAGGCTTGGAACTTGCTGTCCACACCATGCCGCGTAGCAGACATTTTCATCTGCAGCACCTCTTTGCAGTTAGAGTAAACTCTGGAGATCCTTACAGACGTCACATCTCTAAGGAGGCACGCACTGAAGAAGCTCGGAGAAGCCCAGGGCTTCCTCAGTGCCTCTCAGCTCCATGCGCTCACCGGAGCTGTGAACCAGGGTCTCCGTGATAAGCTGTGGGTGCTTCAGTGTGAGATTGCATTTTCTGATACCATATTGAGTGACATTGAGGGATATAGTGTGCTTTTGCAAGTTGGGACACCTTTCTTTGAAAATGCATATATTACACATGTTCTAGAGAATAAATACAGTGTTACTTCTCCTTTCAAAAAGGTTTATTCTTCAAAGAACAAAAAAAACAAAGGAACAGCTTTATGTGTTTAGAAAATACATTATTCTTTTTGCAAGAGTTTGAAAACAAAAACAACCAAGCCTGTCCTGTGAGGGTAGGGGAGATGTCCCATGCAGGATGTTAATCTCAGTGTGTATCCAGGGATGGGAGGGGCCGGAGCCTCCCTTGCAGTGTGTGTCCCTGGAACCCTCCTAGCAGTTTAATGGACAGTTCAGCATGTGTGAGAAAGAGGATCAGCACGTGGTTTGACTGAGGATATCCTAAAGATAAAACTATATCACATGTGGCTTATATTCTGTTTTTCTCGGGATTTCAGATGGGTTACAGGCCAAGCAAGCTGCTGTTTTATTTGCTGAACTCAGGATTTATCAGTTCAGGAAATGGTTGTAATTTTAGGTGCTTCAGGAAGGAAGTGATTTGATATAGGAAATTACAGTTTTGGAAAGTCAGGGGGAGTATGGTTTGAAGGCTGTCACTGGATGGCTGATTTCTATGATTATAGCCAAAATTCAGAGGTCAACACTTGGTGTTGGCTATTGCCACCTGTAGTGCAGCCACCCCCACTCACGTGTAACAAGATGATGCAACAGGGAGCGCACGCTCCTGTCTCCTGGGACTTTCTTTTTGGACCTCACGGTTCTTGGAAGGTGCCCTTTACTTCCCTTGCAGCTTCCCGGTTCCACACGCTCGTCCTGCTGGCAGAAGCTGAGCTGAGTTTAGCACTTCACCCACAGCTCTCTGATACAGGGGCCCTGAAGGGTGGGAATGGACACCAATGTCAGTTACTACTGCCGAGATGACAACACTGGGTTGTTAACAGCAGGGTTTTAGAATCAGGCACCCCAGAATCTGCCACTTTGTATGTATGTGTGTGATTTTGAATAACTTGTTTTCATTCTTTTAAGTTTTATTTTTTATAACCTATCAAATGGGCACAGTAACAGTACTCATAGAGTTACTGTAAGCATTAAATGAGCAAACCATGTTCATGTGGTAAGCATGTCGGTGAATGAAGCCTTAGTGGGGAAATATAAACAGTAAAAAATATGACAAACAAGAGGACTTATTATTTACCAACAAGTCCAAAAGTAAGGCTTCAGGTCCCTTTAATTCGTTGCCTGAATGTTGTCTTCAGGGACCCATGGATTTGGTTCTCAGCATGTTCTTTGTTATGGTTGCATCCCAGAATCCTAGGTATCGCGTCTGTGCACAACAGCAGGAAGGAATATCAGTGCCTTTCTGGGTTTCCTGCTCAGACGGGTGGAATCCTTTTTCCAGGCATCCTTCAGTAGACCCTTCCTCATGGCTCATTGGCCAAAAAAGGGTCGCATGTTTACCTCTAACCCGTGGATAAGCAGATTAGCTTAGGTGAAATGAATGATGTCCCTCAAGCTGGGACCCCTCGCTTGAGTTGCAGGGAGAAAGGAAATGTGGCTGAATAAAATTAGAGTCTGCTGGCTGGGGACAGTGAGGAGGGATGTTGGTTAGCAGGCAACTGTCAGAGTTACTTTCTACTTACTGCTTGGTATAATTCTCATTTGTTTTTATGTACAACATGCTGTTTTTATGTACAACTATGGTGGATGGACAGTTGTGAACTCTTAGAGTAAAGAGACACTTCTGGGGTAGTCATGTCCGGTTCCTTATGTGATATTTGTATTCTCTCTCTGCATATCTAAATGTGATGTTTCTAGAAACAAAACAACTATCTACAATGGGTAATTCAATTCCACATGTGATACTGAATGCTATTGAAATTAATGTATTGCTTAAGAAAAAGAATAGTACCCCTAAGCAGTTCCTGTCACCTGTACCCTGTATCCCAGAGGAAGCCGTTATCCTGAGTTTTTTTCAGTCATTTCCTGGGGTAATGATTTTCCCACATGCATCTCCATCTCTAAAACATCGGAAATGCATGAAAAGGTATTTCGTTTAGTCTGTTTTGGAAATGTTTTTGTCATCTCTCCTTCATGTATAGCTACAACATACTCTCTCTGATCCGTAGTATTTTATCTATGTGCATGTTTATCCAGTTAACTGTTCATGGAGTTTTGGGTTTATCCAGTGTTGATGTTTTAAAAGACAATTGGCTCTAAAAGCGTGTGTTTGTGAAAACTCTACTGTTTCCTGGTGTCTGTGTCCAAGATAGTCTTCAGGATGTATACCTAGGTGTGAAACATGGTGTTCAACTTGACCAGATATCACCACTTGTTTTCCAAACAGAGTTACTCCCTCCACCAGTATGTGACAGTTCCCATAGTTCCCCATCTTCATGGCTGTTGGTTTTGTCACTTTTCCACTTTTTGGTAATTAGATGTGTTGAACATATTATTTTCATTTTTCTAGGTTACTTTGAGGTTGAGCCTTTTTCTATGTTTGTCTGCCATTTTACTTTCTCTTCCAGTTTACATAAAGCTAGGGCCAACCAATAAGGTTAAAAACTTTTTTGAAATCAGGCCATGATGATGCAAAGCGGTGTCTCCAAAAAGTCCATGGAAAAAGTATACTGTGAGAAAACTATACATGGATTTCAAATATTTTTGTACCAAAATAAACTTGTCTTTTAATTCTAGTTTCTGTGAATTTTTTGAAGTACCTTCATATAAATTTAAACATGGACACAATCTTTACATCTGTTATTTCTTTCTTCTTGCTTTATTGTGTCTTGGGGACTTTCCAGTGCAGTGTTAAATAGAAGCGGTGATAACTGGCATCCTTGTCTTGTTTCTGATTTTAAAGGGGATGTTTTTAGTATTTCATTATGAAACCTAATGTTTACTGTACATTTTTGGTATTTGCTTTAATCCAGGAGGAAAGTTATTTCTTTCCTTACTTTGTGAGTTCTTTTTAAAAACACAGATGGCCCTTGACTTTAATTGAATGTAATTCATGCTTCTGTTGAGATTATTATTTTTGGTTTAATCTGTTCACCTAATTTCATAAACCTTAAATAGAACTCCTACTATAGTAGCCCTGCATTACGAAACTAAAATATTTTGATTTTGTTTTCAACATTGCTACATTCAGTTTGTTAATATATAGTGTAGGATTTTATATCTGTATTGTTGCAGAGATTGACCTCTGCTTTTCCTTTCCTGTATTGTCCCTGGCAAGTGTTCATATCGTGGTCAGACCAGTCCCATAAAAAGAATTGCAGAATATTACCTCTCCTGGGTGTGAGATTGTGATGCGCTGGTCTATGACTGTTGAGTGAAAGTTGTCTGAAAAGCTCCTGACTTGATTTTTTATGCGGTTATAAATTCATTCAGATTTTCTATTTTGAGTCAATTTGTTATGTAGTTTTCTAACCGTATATTTAAGTCTTTAAATATATGGGCACAAATTTGTCATCTTTCACTGTCATTTTAATTTCTGCTGTGTCTGTAGCTTCACACCCTTTTTCATTCTTGGTTTGTTTACTGTTTCTCCCTTTTTTTTCTCTCTAGTTCAATCTTGCTAGAGTGTCACCTGTTTTATTTATCTTTTAAAGAGAACCTAGTTTTGACTTTGTTGAAATTCTGGATTTGCTTACGATTTTATTATATTTATTCTGTTTTCTCATATTTTATGTTGGCAGACTTAAAAATTTAATGGTATAATTTCTTTCTAAGAAGCTGTATTCCACAATTTTTGACAAGTAATATTTTTTATTATTGTTCAATATTAGGTGCTTTGAAATTTAACATTGTGATTCATTATTTGGTTCAGAATTTCTTGGAAGTGAGTTTTTAAATTTCCAAATAGGTAGGCAATTAACTTAATTAACTTATGGCAAGAGAATGTGGGTATGATGATATCATTTCTCTAAAATTTGTTGAGACTTAATTTTTTGGGTTTTCTAAAGGTTCCAGGTAGTATTTTATTTTTTAATTTTTAAAAAAGATTTATTTTTATTTATTTATTTTAAAGGCAGAGTTACAGAGAGGCAGAGACAGGGAGAGAGTGAGAGAGCAAGAGAGAGAGAGAGACAAAGAGAGAGGAAGGTCTTCCATCTGCTGGTTCACTCCCCAGGTGGCCTCAGTGGCCGGGGCTGTGCTGATTCGAAGCCAGGAGCCAGGAGCTTCTTCTAGGTCTCCTACATGGGTGTAGGGGCCCAACGACTTGGGACATCTTCCACTGATTTCTCAGGCCTTAGCAGAGAGCTGGATGGGAAGTGGAACAGCTGGGACTCAAACTGTTGCCTATCTGGGATGCCAGTGCTGTAGGCAGCAGCTTTACCTGCTATGCCACAGCGCCAGCCCCCTCCATGTAATATTTTAAAATACTTTGTTTTATTTATTTGAAAGGCAGAGAAAGACTGAGCGCCCATTTTCCGATTCATTCTCCAAATGCCTACTACTGCCTGGCATTGACCAAGTTGAAGCTGTGAGCACACAACTGAGTCTGCATCTCCCATGTGGGAAGGGCAGGGACCCAACTACTTACACATTGCTTCCCAGGGTGTCCATTAGCATGACACTGGCATCAGGAGTGGAGCCAGATGTGAACTCACTTTGATAGGGATGTGAGCCTCCCTAGTGGCTTCCTAACTACTATGCCCAATGCCCAGTCCCCTGTATAGTCTTGAGAAGAGTGTGAATGAATGATGGGTTCTTTATACGTGGCTAGTAAACCAAGCTTATTAGTTGGGTTTAAATATTTATGTTTTCTTGGTGTCAATAGATAAGGAAAATTTGTTGACATTTCTACTAGAGTGACGAGTTTACTGTTTGTCCTCTGTGGTTCTACTAATTCTTTCTTTATACATTTTAAGGTGCTTTCGTTAGGTGCCTATGCATTCGGTGTTACTATTTTTACCATAGTACAGGAGCTTTTATCATTGAGAGACATTTTTTCTTATTCCTTGTGATATTTACTCCGTGTCTCTTGGCCACCATGATTGCTCTTGAAAAACTTGCTGTCTGTTGGGTAGTTGTTCAATAGTTTTGAAACCTCAGTAAGTTGTGTCCTAAGCATTGTTAGTGCACATATATTTATTTTCTGTACCTGTGACTTTGTGCTCTGTGTTTAGTAACTGCATTCAGTTCATCTGTCTTTTTTAGTTATGCCTCATTGGCAGTTTACCGACCCATTTTTGAAGTTAATTTATTTGAACAACAGAATGACACAGAAAGGCAGAAACAGAGAGAAAGAGAACTTCTAATGGTTGATTCAAACCCCAAATAGCCTTGACAGTCAGGGCTGGGTCAGACTTAAGTCAGGAGCCAAGAACTACATCCACTTCCCCCATATCGGTGTAGGAGTTCAAGAATTTGGGCCATCATCTGCTGCTTTCCCTGGCACATTAGCAGGGAGCTGTATCAGAAGCAGAGCCTCTGGGACTGGAACCAGTGCTCATATGGATACTAGTATTACAGGTCACAGCTTAATGTCACAATGCTGATCCTGAATTTTTATCTTGAGCCATTTTAGTTTTCCATGCATGAATTTGACCAAATATAGTTGGTCATTTTTGATCACTTTTTTTGCTTTTTCATTTTTGTGATCCCATAAGACTCTTTTATAGCCTGTATATAGAATATCCAGGATCTGAACTCTTGTCTCATTTCATTATGTCTTTAGTTTTCTTTGATCCTGAGCTTACCATTTATTTATTTATTTCCTTAATAGACACAGAGAGGGGAATGAGTGAGTGCCTATTTGTTGGTCCACTCCCTAAATGCCCTTGACAGCCAGGGCTGGGCCAGGGCTGGAACCAGGAGCTAGGAAGTCATCAAGGTCTCCAAAGTGAGTGCTAGGAACTCAGTTCCTTGAGCCATGGCTGCTTCCTCACTGGGTCTGCATTGGTGGGGAGCTGACTTCAGGAGTCAGAGCTGGGAACTGAGTCCAGGTGCTGCCTGTTCACTTTTGAAAAAACAGACGTCATTTTTTAAAAACAGTTTTAGTGTTAGAAGAAGGTTGCCAGAGAGTACAGAGAGATCCAGTATTTTCTCTCTTCTATCTTCTCATTTCCCCTATTATCATCATCTAGGGTTAGTGTGGGACACTTGTAATAATCACTGAGTCAGTATTCATATACTGTTATGGACTAATGTCCATGGTTTACATTAAGGTTCACTGTCCAGTTTTGTGGGTTTTGGTGGATGGATAATGCCATGTATCCACTGTTATAGTACCACACTGAATTCACCTAGATACCCTCCCTGTAATACCTGCTCACTTCTCTCTCCTGAACCTTGGAGCTCCCCCCGCCCACTTTGCTCTCTGTGTAGAACAGTTTTTCTTTTCTTTTAATTTTAAATCAATTTTTAACATTCAATGTAATTTGTAGATAAAATTCTTTTATTTTTCTCAAGAAACCTTTTATTTAAAGAATGCAAACTTCATGTATTTCATAATTACAACTTTAGGGACCTGGCGATTCTTCCCACCATGCCTGCCCTCCCACCCACACTCCCACCCCTCTTCCTCCTCCCTCTCTTATTCCCACTCTTATTTTTCACTAAGATCTATTTTCAGTTAACTTCATACACATACGATTAACTCTGTTAAGAGTTCAATAAATAGTATGAAAAAAATGTTTCTCAACAGTCAAAGTCATTGCTTCTCAAAGTGTCAATTTCACTACTGCAGATTGCCTTTTAGGTGCTCTATTAGTTATCACAAGTCGGGGAGAACATATGGTATTTGTCCCTTTGGGACTGGCTTATTATACTAAGTATGATGTTTTTATGTTTCATCTATTTTGTTACAAATGATTGGATTTTGGTGGTTTTTTTATTGCTGTGTAGTATTCCATGGGATACATATCCCATAATTTCTTTATCCAGTCTTCAGTTGATGGGTATTTGGGTTGATTCCAAGTTTTAACTATTGTGAATTGAGCTGCAATAAACATGGGAAGACAGGTAACTCTTTCGTATGTTGATTTCATTTCTATTGGGTAAATTCCCAGGAATGGGATGGCTGTGTCATATGGTACCTCATATTTCTGAGGTATCACCATACTGTCTTCCACAATAGCTGTACCAGTTTACATTCCCACCAACAGCGGATTAGGGTACCTTTCTCCCCACATCCTCTCCAGCATCTGTTGTTTGTTGATTTCTCTTTGAAAGCCATTGTAAGAGTGGTGAGGTAAAACCTCATTGTGGTTTTGACTTGCATTTCCCTGCTGACTAATGAACCTGAGCATTTTTTCATGTGTTTCTTGGCCATTTGGATTTCCTCTTTTGAAAAATGCCTGTTTAAGTCCTTTGCCCATTTTGTTTTGTTGTTGTTGAGTTTCTTGATCTCTTTATGTATTCTGGTTATTAATCCTTTATCAGTTGTATAGTTTGCAAATAATTTCTCCCATTCTTGTAGAACACATGTCGTTCACAGCATGCAGAATCTAATTACTTTTTCAGACTGGCTTCTTCCACTTTGGCAGGATGTATTTAGGGTTCTTTCATGTCCTTTTGTAATTGATAGCTCATTTCTTTTTATTGCTGACTAAAGCCCCTAGTGAGGATGACTTACAGTTTACCTGTTAACCTGTTGAAAGGCATCTTGTTTTTTTCTGAGTTTTGCCTGTTAGGAATAAAGCTCACATGTAGGTTTTAAGCTTGTGTCTGTGATTCAGACCCTGGAGGCTGAAATAGGGGCTGTTTTCCCCCTTAGAGTAGTTGTGATTGCCTCAGCCTGTTGCCAGGGGGCGCTGTTAGACTGAGCCCATGCTGCTTCCTTCCCACACTTTGCTGTCTCAAGAGGGGAATTTTGGGTCTAGCTCCTGAACCTGACACTGACACAGACCTTTCTTAGTCTCTGGATTTCAGAGCCAGTGTTGGCATTTGCCTTCATGGAAACTTATCCTGTGGCCTTGTAGGTTGGAGTTGTGTGATCTGGTTTGAGGGTTCCCTTTTCCTTCAAGAGATGGAGAGTTTGGGTGTGTTGGATTTGTTCTTTGTTTTCTGTAAGCCCAGAAATGTACTTAGGAAAGGGTTATATCTAAGAGCCAGTTGTTTTCTAATAGGAGGGTGCCTTGCAGTTTTAAGGTAGATATTCTTTCTAAAAATTTTATTTACTTTCCTTTTATTTGTTATATGTAGAGAGATTTCACATCTACTGCTTCACTCCCCAAATGCCTGCAACAACCAGATTTGGACCAGGCTGAAACCAGGAGCCAGGAACTCCATTCTGGTCTCACAGATGGGTGACAGGGACCCAATTACTTGAGCTGTCTTCTGCTACCTTCCCGGGCAGCCATGGCAAGTGAAGGCTTAACCTGTTGTGCCACAATGCCTGCCCAAGGAGCCAGGACTGGAATCAGGCACTCCCTTCTGAGATGTGAGTGTCCTAAGAGGTGACCCAACCACTGTGCCAGATGTTAGCTGTTCTTGCAAAAGTCCTTGGGGTATGTTTACTTAGGTCTGAATGATTTGTTATCGTGAATTCATAATTTTTGGGACTTTATATGTGGACTTCCTTTGGGGCCCAAGAGTGTTAATCTGCTTCTGTCAAACACTTGGGGATACTACCTTCTGTGACTGTAGTGAACGCAATTTGGGGGGGGGGGCAGGAATTCTGCCTGGATATCTTGAGTGAAAGGAAGGCTTATTTTTGCACATAGGAACTTGAAGAGTACTTGAAAGCCCCCTTTGTGGCTTTGAGCAGGGTCGAGGCCAAGACAGGTGCCCTTTGCTCTTCCTCTTTTCCTGTTTCTCACTGTGGTGTCTCCTTTAGTTGTTCCTGGCTCTGTGCCAGGGTCTTTGGCCAGACTTTTCATGTTATTTGGAATCTTTGTGTCCTAATTGCTGTGTGTGGATGTTTGTACACATGTGTGCATGTGTGACATTAAAACTCAGTCTCTAGGTTATCAGGTGTAGCCTAAAGCCCTCAGGGCAAGCAGTAAATGCAGTTCTTGGTTATTGTTCTGAAATTTGTATGTATTATCTTGTTTTCCTGACCTCCTTACTAAAAAAGGAGCTTGAAATAGCTTACCTGTGACTTTTAGATATTGGATAATGGGAGTTTTCTGAATTCTCCCTCATCATATTCTATTTGGCATTCTTAACAACAGATAACTCTTCTATATTTGAGCCCAAGAGTCTGTCCCTCTGATTCACAAATTCTGGGTTTGAGGCTGTGCGTACCACATCTGAGCCTCCTCGTTTGATGAATTGTCACGTTTCCCCAGAGTCACATCCTTCTTGCAAACATTTTGTTTCCAGTGTAGTGTCAGTCCCTTTGCCAACATTCTCTGTTGCCTTTGCAATACTTGAGTTTTTTCGTTTCCTTTTTTAAAGTTTGATATCTAGAATCAAATCCAGTATTACACAAATAGCTCTCAGCCTCAAAAAGTGAACCTGTAAAATGAATGCTCCTAAGATGGCCTGATAACATAGCGGCTTAGACTCTGATACATGTAGTGCAAAGGGTGGTCAGCCTAGGCCTGACCACTTGGGGAAGGCTTCACAGCACGGGACTGTTCTGAGGACGAGGAGCAGTTATTTAATGTATTCAAGAATATTATCAAGAGAAGCAAAGTTCAACAAGGATAAATGAATTGTATTTGAAATGCCGGATATTGGGAACCTCTGAATGTTCTTAGGTTCAGAGGTGAGTGTAGTCTGTTGGAACATGTAGTCTGGCTGGATCCAGATGGTTCAGAATAGGAGATTCAGGTGGAGACCAGTGCAGGGCCTTTCCCAGAAGTTCAGGTGGGAAGTTAGGAAAGCATGCGCTAGGCAGTTGGCTGTAGAAATGCATGCAGGTAGACAGAACCATGAGAATGGCGCCTGTATAATGGATTAATTAAGGAAAAAAAGTGAGACGTGACAAAGTGACCATCTTACACATCACCCAAGAATCTATTTTGTGCAATGAACCGACAGCCAAAGATAATGGCAGTGTATTGTAAACAGGGTGAAATATATCACAGCATCAATGGAAACAGCCAGTAGCAGGCAGCGTGCACTCTAGCAGGCCAATGCAAATAATAATCCTTTGTTGTTTAGTAAGTCTTACAAAGGCTCTAAACACAGGGCTGTTGGCATTGTTTTAAAACAGCTGATAATGGGCTAACTTCGTGCCTGCTTAGCTATCAGAAGACCCGATAACATTAGCATGCCCTTTCATTTTGGTAATGAAAAGTTTCTCCAGCAACATAAAAGTGTTCTTGGCCCCCTCAATGGTGAGTTGTGTATATCTGTGTTAGTTTGCTTGCTACTGCTTACCCTGAATTGTCCCATTCCTGCAGTTGATCTCTTACAAAGAAAAAGGAGTGGGATGAATTTATCTAGTAAGTCCATTGTGTCCCTGGTGCCTGTGAGATTTATGATCCATTAGATATTGTATTATCTGTCTTTATTGAGGCTTTAAAAGACTGTACCATCATCTCTAAAAGCGTCAAGGGTAGAATACCATGTTGACATGGTCACAGGAGCAGTTACTCATTCAGCAAATTCAAATATACATTGACTTCCAAAGACAGGAAGGAGGGATTAACTCAGGGAACCAGTGGGTTACATCAGGGTTGTCCTGCATGTCCCCCACCTCTTTGTTAGGGCCAAGAAGCAGGTCAGGTGGGTGTCACAGAGATCCTCAGAGAAGCTCTGACTCTTACCATCCACTTGGGTGGTGGTTCATTTTTGTCCTGGTGATTTTGCTTCTGCGTTTCTGTGTCTACCTGTGAATATATTTATTTCCATCCATCTGTCTGTATAGGGTTGCCAGCCTCTTTGGAAAAAATTGACTTAGACTGTCATGGATCCAATGTCTGATATTTAAACTATCTGTCTAGTTTTTACTTGAAGGGCTAGGTTTTTCCTTTTCAGTTTTTCTAGTTGGTTCTTGTTCTCCCCATCCATTCTAAATTCTAGATTCAGACTTGCGTGCTTTTACTGCATTTGTTTTTGTTTTCCGTCTGGTGGGCATGTGGATGTGAATTAACTGAGCATTGTTCCTGCTGGAACAGGGGTAGGGTGGGATAGTACTTCCCTTCCAGGATCTGTCCACCTGCTGGGCTCCTGTGGTTTCGCTCAGCCCTCGGGAGGAGTCCCGTAGCTGAGGTCCCTGCACAGTTCCTCTAAACAGCGGGCACTGCCTGATGCTGATGCAGGTTGTGGGGACCATCAGTGAGATCACTCTTAAACCCGCCCTAAAAGAAGTAGCTATGGGATTGGCATTGGAGCTAAGATCCTGTGAGTGCCCCTTTGGCTTCTGCTTACTTCGTTTCCGGTCCGGATCTCTGCTCATGTGCCTGGGAAAGCAGTAGAAGATGGCAAAAGCGCTTGGTCCCCTGCCACCACCTAGGAGACCTGGATGGAGTTCCAGGATTCTGGCTCCTGGCTTCAGCCTGGCCCATACCTTAGCATTGTAGCATTTTAGGGAGTGAACCTGCAAACAGCAGATCTCTCTGTGTCTCTGTCTGTCTCTCTAGTAGATTTAATGAAAAGAAGAAGAAACTATGGCAGCCTTAAAGGCCGCAGTCTTGTTCTCTGGGGCAGGAGGATAGGAGGAGGAGGGGGCCCAGAAATGCTCTTCTCTTGCTAATGCTCAAGTTGTTTCCTTTCCCCAGTTAAGGCTGTCCCTACCCTGCCGAGGGCTGCCCTCTGCGCAGGATTTCCTTATGAGAGTTTATACTTAACTGAGAATGTTAAGGTTTTTTGTCTTTGTTAGCACTGATGTTCACTATAGGTGTTTTCAGACACTAGTACGCAGATCTATTTTAATTGGTTAAATACTCTGTGTTAGTTGTTGTATTGAGTTATTTATGAATTAATCCCATCTTGTATTGTGCTTTCTCTGTTCTGTTCTGTTCTTGGTACTTCCTCTCTGCCTGATAGTGTTTCTGTTACCTCTACCTCTGTTCCTCTTTAAAAACAGAACCTCTGTCCTGTTCTCTGCCTACTACATCTGATCTTTACTGCTTTGATGAAGCAAGCAATCCCCCCCGCCCCCAGCACATCTTGAAAGCAAGGTATACTTGCCCAAGTGCTGCCATTGGATTCTGTACTGTGGGGAGAGAATCCTGCATCCCCCTTATTCCTTCAACAACACTTCTGATTGAGTCACTGACTCCGAAAACAGCTGCTGGTGTAGTCTAATCTGCACTGTCTAGTGCAGAGACAGTCTCTGTGTTGGAGACAGGGTCTTGCTGTTTGCCTGACCTATGAGGGGTACCATGGTAATCTCATAAATAGTTTTTTATTTATTTGTTTTGGAAGTGCTTTCCTGAAATTTCCTGTGGGATCTGCTTTCTTGTCTCTATATTTGTCCCAGACTTTGCATATACTTATTTCTGTCACATGACATGTCCCTGTCCTTATGTCTGAGCTAAGTCCGCTGAAGGTGATGGCTGCAGGCAAGTGTCAGTCTGTGAGCCCTTCCACGGACACATCTGGAAAATCAATTGGGGTTTTACCGTAATGCTTATTGTATGCATACTCATTCTGTTTGCTTGTTCTGAAAATTCTTTTTTTAAAAAATATTTATTTATTTGAAAAGCATAATTGGAGGGAGGGTAAGAGGAAGGGAAGGAGAGAGAGAGAGAGTGAGTGAGCAAGAGCGAGCATGCTTCTATCTGCTGGTTCCCTACCAAAATGACAACGGCCATGGCTGGGCCACGCCAAAGCCAGGAGCCTAGAACTCCATCCAGGTCTCCCAAGCAGAGCAGCTGGGACTCAAATTGGCACATCTAAGGGATGCTGGTGTCCAGGTGGCAGCTTAACCGGGGCTACAATGCTGGCCCCATACTGCAGATTCTTAAGTGTAATGCTTATGCTTCCTGAATTTGTTATTTGGATTACTTTCACTGTAATACTCTTTTCCTTTCTTAGGCCTATATATATATTTTTTTTAATTTTAATTTTTATTTTTTTTTGACAGAGTGGACAGTGAGAGAGAGAGACAGAAAGGTCTTCCTTTTCCGTTGGTTCACCCCCCAATGGCCGCTGCGGCTGGTGCGCTGCGGCAGGCGCACTACGCTGATCCGAAGCCAGGAGCCAGGTGCTTCTCCTGGTCTCCCATGTGGGTGCAGGGCCCAAGCACTTGGGCCATCCTCCACTGCACTCCCAGGCCACAGCAGAGAGCTGGACTGGAAGAGGAGCAGCCAGGACAGAATCCGGTGCCCCAACCGGGACTAGAACCCGGTATCCTGGCACTGCTAGGCGGAGGATTAGCCAATGAGCCGCGGCACCGGCCAACCTATATATATTTTTTAAAGATTTATTTTATTGACTTGAAAGGCAGAGTTACAGGGAGAGAGAGAGATCTTCATCCACTAGTTCACTCATCAAATGGCTGCAACAGTCAGGACTGAGCGAAGAACGAAGCCAGGAACCAGGGGCTACTTCTGGGTCTCCCATGTAGGTGCAGGGCCCCAAGGACTTGTGCCATCTTCTGCTGGCTTTCCAGCACTTTGACAGGGAGCTGGATCAGAAGTGGAGTGGCCGGGACTTGAATGGGTACCCATATGGGATGCCGGCATTGCAGGCAGAGGCTTTACCTGCTATGCCACAATGCCGGCCCCTCATAGCCTGTTTTTAAAATCAATACTATTTTGTTGTAAACTTAGAATTTTCCTGTATATTATAAAGTAGTTACTATCCCTCTCTTTCTTACTTTTCTGTTTGTTGCCCCACCACCACCACACTTAATTGAGAAGCGGGATGAGAGAAAGAGAGAGAGACACACACACATAAGAGAGAGAGAATGAGAAAATTAAATCTGCCTGTTCATTTTCCACATGCCTACAATAGCCACAGCTGGGCTAGGCCCAAGCCAGCAGGCTGGGACTCTGTCTGGGTCTCCTACCTGGGTGGCAGGGACACAGGTACTTGCTGCCTCCCGGGGTGTGCATTAGCAGGGAGCTGGAATTGGCTCTAGAGCTAGGATCTGCATGCCAGTATGGGGAGTGGGTGTCCCATGCAGCGGCTTAACTGCTTTGCTACCATGTCTGTCCCCATTTGTTCCTTAATTCAACACAAGTTGTGGGTGGAGAATCCAAGATCTTAGGGTTTCTTTTCCTCAGCAAGTGGCTGATAAGAAAATAATAGGCATTGATGCATTCAAGTCAGAGTGTACGTTTGTTGCTTCTTCAGGCGTCACGCCATCTGCTAGGCTTGCTGGGTGAAAAGCGAGTCTGAGAGAAGGTGCTAGTTCCTGCCGCTCACATTCTGCGTGCCCAGCCCGCTTCTCCCCGCTGTGTGCACGTGCCATGATGAGGTCGTGGCAGGGAAGCTGTCTGCACGCATGCGTTGGGTTTCAGAGTCCATCCCTGAGGGCCTGATCACAGAACCATTTCCACTTCTATACGGGACTTGGTTGTCACCTGTGCTCCCTGACTCAAGGGCCGCTCATCCTTTCTGCCTTTGAGGAAATGCTGATGAGTTCACAGCCACCTCTCGAGCTGCATCGGGAAGTTTCTGGGACACATTTCTGCAGGATAATGGCTTCCTGTTGCATTCTCATGAAAGCACTTACCTATCAGGGTCTTCTCAGTTTTCCCTAAGACTACCCTAAGAGAAGGGTACCACTCTGGCACACGTGGTTCTGATGCCTTGTTCAACAGAGGTGGAAAGAGCACAGGGGACTTGGGGGATTTTGTTGGACGATACATTCAATATCATCAAACATGATCTGGAATGACACCAGGCAGGTGAGAAGACACCAGGACTGTGTTGGTCTTGGCATGGAGGGAAATATCAAGCAGGTTGGGGGTCTGTTAGGAATGTGTATTCACTGTCTCGTAGGAAGGGGGTTGGGTTGAGTGCAGGAGTGCCTGGAGGAGTTCCCTGCCAGGCAGCTTCAGTCCCTGTGGATCTTAGTACAAATCTAGACAGCGTCAGGTGCCTCCGCTGTGGGGCCAGGTGGTCCAGGCTGCCGTCACATGCGAGGTCAGAAAGCAGATCTAAGGTAACTGGGTTCGGCAGCCCTCTTGTTTGTTCGTGGGTGACTGGTATATGACGTAACGCTTAGATTTGGAGGTAGAGGTAGGTATCCTTACCTCGTCACTCCCCAGGGGGTTGTCTGAAGGCGAAACCTTCACTCTGAGGATCCTCAACTCAGTTGTATTCTGCTTGGCTAATCAAGTACAGAAGACTGGTTCCTAAATGCCTTTATTTATTGATTATTTTTTAAAGGATTAATTTTGCTTTTATTTGACAGAGTTAGACAGTGAGAGAGAGAGAGAGAGACAGAGAGAAAGGTCTTCCTTCCGTTGGTTCACCCCCCAAATGGCCGCTTCGGCCAGAGCTATGCTGATCTGAAGCCAGGAGCCAGGTGCTTCTTCCTGGTCTCCCATGCGGGTGCAGGGCCCAAGCACTTGGGCCATCCTCCACTGCACTCCCTGGCCACAGCAGAGAGCTGGCCTGGAAGAGGAGCAGCCAGGACTAGAACTGGTGCCCATATGGGATGCTGGCGCTGCAGGCGGAGGATTAGCTAAGTGAGCCACGGCGCTGGCCCCTAAAGAATTAATTTTTATTTATTTGAAAGGCAGAGTTACAGGGAGGCAGAGGCAGAGAGCGAGAGAGGTCTTCCATCCACTGATTCACTTCCCAAATGGCCGCAATGGCTGGAGCTGGGCCAATCCAAAGCCCAGAGCCAGGAGCTTCCTCCAGGTCTCCCAGATGGATGCAGGGGCCCAAGGACTTGTGCCGTTTACTACTGCTTTCCCAGGCCATAGCGGAGAGCTGGATCAGAAATGTAGCAGCTGGGACTTAAGCTGGTGCCCATATGGGATGCTGGCACTGAAGGCTGTGGCTTTACTCATTGTGCCGCAATACCGGCCTGTGCTTTTATTTATTATTTAAAATTTGTTGAAAAGGCAAAGACAGAGACTGACTGACTGGGAGAGATTGATATTCTCTCCATTGCTTCACTTCCCAAGTGCTTTCAACAGCGAGGGCTGCACTGAGCTGAAACCATGATCCACGTCCCCCATATAGGTGGCAGGAACCCAAGTACTTAAGCAAATCACCTGTTGCCTTCCAGTGTGCACGTTGGCAAGGAGCTAGTGTTGGGAGCTGAGCCGAAACTTGAACCCTGGCACACCAGTGTGTGATGCAGGTGTCCCAAGTGGCGTTCTGACCGCCTCACCAAATCTCTCTTCCTGGATGCTCTTCTCATGTCTTGGAGGAAAGTGGAGAAGAGAGAAAAGGCATTTGACCTCTGAAACCAGAGGGAGAGGCTGGTTGGCAACTGAATCACTGCTTGGGTTGAGGAGTTGGGTCGAGGGTACAGGTGGTGAACAGTGCTGTGCAGGCGTGCTGACTTGACAGCTTTGCTGAGGAAGGTCCTCCGTGGACCTCAGAGGGGTGGGAATAAGTAGAAGGCATGCTCCGAGCTATTTCAGTCATGCAGCTGCAGATGGGGGCAGCTCTACGTGGTAGGATTTGGAAAGTTCTATTTTTGAAGCACAATTGCCCTTGCTTAAATTAAGGAGATGGATCTCCAGTAATTGGTGCCAATATTTACTTCCCTTGTAGCTCCTATGATATTATTTTCTTATATCATTTTTGATATTGGTATAAAAGTTTCCTTGTCTGATGCATTGCAAAATAAAAAATTGGGAGGGTGAGGAGGAAGCTATATTTAGACCTGTATTTACTCTTTTTGTGTCTGCCTGGAATCCTCTGCTCAACTAATTTCTAGAGTCTGCTTGCTCTCTTGTTGCTGAACCTGCTACTGCTTTGTGTTATGGTATGAACTATGTAATTAAAAATATAGCCATTTTTGTAAAATCACTTAACTAAGCTGTTTCCCGTTGTCCATTAGGGGAAGTAAATTCAGGTTGTCCAGATGATAGAAAGCAATTACAATCAAGTGTAAGTCCTTTTGGATTATTATAAGCTTGGCAGTCTTCTCAGTGTTAACCATGTCCACCCCCACCCCATCCCCCACCCCTGAGTCTTGCTCAGTTCTGGGACTCTGCCTTAGTCCTGCTTCTGCATTTTGCATGATTGTGATATTTTATCATGAGAATAATTTCAAAGTTTTGTGGATTTTTCCACTAACTCAGAACTAAATTTGTATAGGGTATAAATAATAGGAGACATTGCTTCAATACCTTATTTAGCACATTCCGGCATCGGCGTATGGAAACAGAGCCTAACTGTATTTATATGGTTTACATATTAAATTCCCTTGATCAGTAATTGGAATCATCCAGATGTTCTGTGGGTTAATACTTTTGTTAAGTCTAATTCCATTGAATTATTCTCTGAAATTCATAGGTTTTTTTTAAAATTGAATTTGCTGGTGCTGCCTCCTTTCGTTGACTGCTGGCAATTTGAAATTAAAATCATATTTCTCTGTAATTCCCACTTGCAGAGTTTACCTTTGTCTGTATCTTGTGCTGAGTTGAACTGAAGAGCTTGGTTTTTTCTAACATCATACATTTTGCCCAACATTAGCTTTCCTGAATAAAGACAGTAGCTTTGTCTCCAGGTTGCTGTTGAAAAACAGGCTCACCCAGAGCTACCTGTATTTTTAACTGCTTCCTTCAAAGCTGGCCCACATCGGAAGGGTCTCTTTTCCATTGAAGGGACTTTGTCAGTCTTGAGACTTGGGAATATGTGAATCCTGGTTTGTGGAGCATAGTTGGTTTACTTTGACATTTTGTCTCTTCCAGAAAAAAAAAAAGGAAATGGCCTTTTAAAAATTTCACTCTCCTCCTTTGTGATCAGAAAAAGGAAATTTAACTATACTTCTAGTTTTTGCGATTTCTCCTTCTCATCAATAAATTATTTTTGCTATCTGGGAGAAGTCCTGTTTGTCTCATTCTCTGACCTCCGGTCTCTTTCCCTCTCGATGGTTTCCATTGATCTCACTGCCTTCCCTCTTCTAGGCCGGCTTCCCTTGCAGACATAGTTTTGCATTTTCTTTTACAACTTTTGAGGGTTCGCTTCCTTTTATTTCCCTGGAGTGGAGGCTGGACCGCTTCCATTTCCCTCCTGGTGTTCATTACGATAGGTGGGTGTCGCAGCCCTGAAATCCACCAGAGTTGTAATTTGATGTGCTCAGTATTGGCATCTTTTACTTTGTGGGAGTTCCAGTTCTCCTGAGGGAGACACAGGAGGACAGAAAGGTAGATGGTAACCCTAAAGATCATCATGTCATGATGAAACAAACTTCAGCACAGACTCAGTGCTGAGGGAGTTTGGTAACAGCGAGTCATTGGCACATAAAGCAATTTCAGTAGAGTGAGGTGTAGATTCTTGTTTTGAGGTCGTTAGCGGGAGCAATAGTCAGAGATGCCAAGATGACTTCCCTTCTGGGGCAGTGTCCCTGAAAGTGCTCGTGTAGCCTCTACCTTCTGTGTTTTTAAAGGTATGAGAGAGTCAGTAGATGGTAGCGACTACTTTTGCATAAGAAAGGAGAGTGAATAGGGAGAGGGGCAGGTGAGGTAGAATTCACAAAATCCATCGTTCTCTGAGACCCAGGAGGGAAGAAAGATAGGTTGTGGATGATACTGGGAATTTTCAGGTCTGATACAAGAGCTTCCATCTGCTCAGGAAATGGGAGAGGAGGTCACTGCTAGGGTGGAGTTCGAACAGGGGGCCTTGAGACAGTAGTTGCTAGGGGAGAAGCAGGAGAGGGGCGTGGAGCTGGCTCAGAACTGGTCAGAAAACTGCAGCCTCACATCTTTCATCAGAATTGTTTGGCACGGTACGAAAGTCCTTTTGTTTTGCATTGATTTTGTGACTTGTCCCGGAAAAACCACTTGGGAACAGTGAAATCATGTTGCTTGGCCTCATGTATCTCTGTGACTTTTTCCTGAGCCTGGACTGGGATCTTTTATAAGAACCCAACACCAGCAATATAGTTTTTTTTCACCCAAATTGAACTCGATGTTCATTGCAAGTTCCATTTTGTACCTGTTGTAAACCAGGGATGTATTGGACCCTTGGCATCCTCCTGCCCAGTCTGTGGGGCACGCTCTGTCACTTGTTGCATTCTTCATGCTGTTCTTGTTTGTTTACTTTTTTTAAAAAAATTTATTTTATTTATTTGAAAGAGAGGGAGAGACAGATTGCAGTCCCCTATCTGCTTGTTCATTCCCTAAATGTCTGCACTTGCTGGGGCTGTGCTAGGCTGAATCCAGAAGCCAGGAACGCCATCTGAGTCTCTCATGTGGGTGGCAAGAACTTGGGCCATCACCTGCTGCCTCCCAGGGCGCACATTACCAGGAAGATGGATGGAAGTAGAGCTGAGATTTGAACCCAGACACTTGGAATGCCGGCATCCCAAGTGCAGTCTCAACTGCCTCACTGAATGTGTGCTCTGTTACGCCAGTTCTCGCTGTAGCACCTGCAGCTAAGTGGACATTTTCCTCACCTGACAAGCCTCATTCTACCCAGCCTTGCACCTTTTATTCTGTTTTCCTCTTTGAAGACCTTGGCTTAGACTTCCTCTCCTTCACATGAAGCTGTCTAAAGCTGTAGCTGTTCTCTCTCTCTCCTGAATTGGACTCTGCTGAGTTCAAATCTTTTTCGTCTCTCTCCTTAATTTTTTAGGTAGACTGTAATGCTCTGATGAGACTTACATACCATAGTCTAGTACCAGGCATGCATTAAGTCTTAATAAACGTTCTAATCAGAATTGTTGGCAATTGCATTTTATTTTATTTTCATTTCGTGACTTTAGGAGTTGATATCTAAAACATGTACAATTCCTACACTGGCTTTTAATTGTGGTCTACAGATAATGCTTGCTGTAATTGAGTCTTTTTGGTGTTGTAGGTCTTCTTAATGAACTTTTCTGATTTAGTAATATCAACTGTGATTTTTAAATTTTCTTCATTTTCATGGCTCTGTACATGCTTGTTGATCCCAACTGGTGACTCTTACAGATGTCATGGTAACCTGGGTTAAGTTGTTCTTCCCTGCCTTCCCTGAAATGCACGCTGCTGTTCATTTCCTGCAGTTCATTCCTGATAATAAAATTACTTCTTTAGTGCTTTGAATTTTTACTTCTCATATAGACAATATAAAACTATTATATGTTGGGTATGTATATATATACTATATATACACAGTATTAGTATGTGTAACAACTTTGGCTTTAAAATTTACCTCATTGATTATTATTAATTATTAATGCCATTTATGTTGTAGTTCTAATTATAAAGTAATGAATGTGTGGTTCACTCAAATCAAGATACTTAAAAAAATTTATTTATTTGAAAGGCAGAGAGAGGGAGGGAGTAAGCGTGTGTGATCAGTTGATCACTCGATTTTCAATCTACTGCTTCACTCCCCAAATGCCCACAATGGCTAGGACTGAGCAGGCCAAATTCAGGATCCCAGAACTCCATCTGGGTCTCCCAAGTAGATAGTAGGGGCCCAAGTGCTTTGCTACTGCATTTGCTACTATACATTAACAGGAAGCTGCAAGAGAAGTAATTGGGACCCAGATTGGCACTCTGATGTGGGATGCACATGTCTCTCATGTGGTAGCCTAAGCCAGTGTGCCACAATACCTGGGTTGAATAATAAATTTATTCCAAAGGAACTGTGAATCACATTACCTGTTGGAAAATAAGTCAGTTTATAGTAGAACGATTGATGGCAAACAATTTGCATTTATGTTTATTTTAGGAGTCAAACATTTTAAGCCCGGTGCAGGATGGAACAAAGAAACCTCAGATTGACAGCAATAAGCGCAACAACTACCGAGTTGTTAAGGAGGTCAGTGGAAGTGAAATGTTTTTATTTTATTCATTTATGTTTCTGTTTTCTATTCCTTTTTTAAAGTTTTCTTTTATTCATATAAAAGGAACAAATTTCATGTATTTCATATATACAGTTTTAAGTACATAATGATACTTCCCATCCCACCCTCTTCCTTCCCTCCAACCCTCACTCTTCCTTTATTATTTTTCTTAAATTTACAATGACTACTTTCAGTTTACCTGAACTCAACAAGTACTAAGTAGAAAAACCGCTGTTCCTCAAGGGTATAGACAACGGCTGTTTGCACAACAAATAATTTTTGCTTATATATTTAATGTTATCACTTATTATGTTTAATACATTTCTTTTTTTTAAAGATTTTGATTAGGCTAAGTAAACTGTGTGTGCAGAATAAAAAGTGTCGGAATCAGCATCAGCGATTACTGAAAAACATGGGGGCTCACTCGGTGGTGCTGGATCTCCTGCAAATACCCTATGAAAAGGTGGGTCCTTAATTCCTTTTTTCTTGAAAGTCTTATTTTGATGCAATTTAAAATGTGTAGCAAAGGTGCCCAGGTAGGAACTGGAGTAGACTCTGAGAAGGACTGGGAGGAAGCGGTGGGCTTGAAACGCAGAAAGAGCGAAGGAGGAAGAAGAAAAAGAAGGTGGGAAAGACCCAGAAAACACAGGGAAGGGACGCAGGACAGTGGAGAGGTGCAGGCGCATCGGGGCACAGAGGACGCAGGGTGAGGAACCTGCTCCTCGTGGTGTCTGCTGCTTCCTGCGTCTGTTTCTGTGTGTGATGTGCTGCTCCCTGCTTGCAGAATGATGAGAAGATGAACGAAGTCATGACTCTGGCCCACACCTTCCTGCAGAATTTCTGCCGAGGAAATCCACAGAATCAAGTTCTTCTTCATAAACACCTGCATTTGTTTTTAACTCCTGGCGTATGTATTTCGTGTGACTCCTCATATTTCTTGTAAAGTGTGCATCGACTTAATTTTAGGAGCTGCAGTGAATAGAATTTTATTCATCTTTGTCATCTCATTCTCTCCCTAAAGATGAGTATCTTTTATTTCTATAAAGGAAACTTAAAAAATTATATGACTTCTAGATGTAAAGAATTTTCATTTATATGTATTTAGTTTCATGTTAGGGAAAAGATCTGGTAAAACTAAGAACTAACTGTATAATACTGTAAATAAGATAAATGTGGAAAACTCAAAGGTGGAATTAACTCTGGTCTGACAAATATGTTCAAGCAGTGCTTAAGGAAGAGCTAGCTGAATAATAGATAAATTAATTTCAAGAATACTGTTGCCAACATGTCACGCTTCGTGATAACAAGCTCTTTTCTCCACTTGGAGTCTTTTGTGAGTTCAGTTTCCTTTTAGTGCTGAATGATCTGATTGCATTTTGTAGAAGACTTGCATGGAAAACTCAATATGGCTTTGTATAAAATATGAAACCAATCACAGGCAGGGAAATTAGGCTAAGTACCGCAGAATGGAAGGCTGATCTTGTGATGGTTCTAAGGGCGTGCTCCTCTGTTCAGCTCCTTGAAGCAGAAACCATGCGGCACATCTTCATGAACAATTACCATCTGTGCAATGAAATCAGCGAGAGAGTAGTGCAGCATTTTGTGCACTGCATTGAGACACATGGCCGCCACGTGGAGTACCTGAGGTTCTTGCAGACCATTGTGAAAGCAGACGGCAAATATGTGAAGAAATGCCAGGACATGGTAATGACAGAGGTGTGTTCTTGGTTTGTGTTTTATGAGCTCCATGTAAACAATATGCTCAAGTATGTATTTTCTGCTAATTTGGGGGTGAAAAAACCCAGTGACATAGGTCTGGGAAATTACTCAGTTCAAACACCACTATTTAACTGCAAAAATATTTTGATTTATTCTTAGTGAAGCAACATATGAAATAAGTTGATTTCATGATTTTTGAGGAGTTTGCGTTTTGCTTTTTGATACTTCACAAATTTGTGTTTGTTAAATAGCAGGTAAAATCTGATGGTTTTAAGTGACAGAGTTCTGTATTTTAAATTTCAGTAATAAAGACTGATTGTGAACTCTGCTGTACCAGGGCCTTTACTGCTGTTTCTCAAATCTTGGATGGCTGTTCTCTGACACTGTTTGCAGAAGGCTCTGAAGACAATCAGGCTAGTTAATAAAAACGACTTATCAGCAATTTATTACAACATAAGGAACTTGTTTGAATAATGAAAGTTTTTAAGAAACGAATGAATAGAGTCCCCCTTTTGCGCTTTTTGCTGTGGTGTTTGACACCGAGGGAGATGTACATAATGAGCCAGGCACTAGCTAGGAACCAAGTGAGATACCTTGGAGAACTGGCAGCTCCAAGAGCCCACGGGGCTGTCACTGCCATGTGATCTGCTGGTTTCCCTTGGTCTCGATGGTTGTAAGGCAACTTCATGCATGTTGCCAGATAGCTCTATCGTGGACTATAATGGTCAGGGGCCTTGTTATAACTGTATTCCTTTAATTTGGGAATGGCAGGTATTTCCATGTGGATTCAATATGAGTCCCTCCTGCCACATAGAAATTTTTTAATTTATCTTAAAGTCTTGAATTTTTTATGTAAATTGTCAGTTAAGATGTCAGTGAACGTTTTGATCTTGTAAAATATACCTTTTTCTTGTTTACGTTTATATTGATATTCTTCATTGCCTAGAAATGTGGGAGCTAGTCTAACTGTGAATTATGATTGCGAGGTAGAGGAGGTAGAATGGGAAAGCAGCAGTATTGAAGCCAGTTCTGTGACACATTCCAGACAGAGTGTTTCATGTGTAAAGAAGTGTGTAGAATATTATAGTATCCCTATACATAATATATGTTTTGACAGATACACATTCTTTTCAACAAAACTTTCAAAGTATGCTAGTTAATTGGCTTATCAAGTTAATAAATAGAGAAAAATATATATACATGTTACCCACCTGATTATCTTGCATTAGGGTTAGAAAATTGGTACTGATAATAGGTTGACAGTGATGCATTATGACTTTGAACAGTACAATTGCACGTGCTCAGATTCCCTCCTGAAGTTATGGAAACAAAATATGAAGTAAAATTTATGTCCTAAATGTACCTTTATACTAATTTGTTTGTCTCTCCCATTTTTGAAGTATTCTTTTCTTCCTAGTTTCTCTCATCTTTACTTTTATATTCATTCACTACTGTGACACATGGAACTTTCCAGATGTTTAGAGAGTTGTTCTTGCTTTCCTATTTAGTGTCCGTTGAAGCCACGGGGATAATATTTTCCGCTTTAGTAAAATTAGACTTGGGAGACCTCTGGTGCTGTGGCAGTGGAGTGTTCCATCTGAAATCGAGGGAAAGAACTTTGTTCTTTTACAGGTTTAATTTCAGTGTGTGACAGTTTACTATCTTCGGTGTCGTTTGATTCGTGCCCCATCTGCTGTTCCCGTATCTCCCCAGCTGGCTTTGGTGCCATTCATAACTGATCACTTTGGCACACAACTGTACCGTCTTCACCACTCTGCCTTGGCTCCTTCTGCTTCTGCAGTATTGTCTGTGCTTTTCCAGCCGGATTAGGCCTCCGGAACTAGCGGCCAGGAAGAACATGGGGGTTGCTATGTGGGCTCTCGTGTTGTCCTTGCAGCTGATCAACGGTGGTGAAGATGTGCTGATATTTTACAACGACAGAGCATCGTTTCCCAGCCTTCTCCACATGATGTGTTCCGAGAGAGACCGAGGGGATGACAGCGGCCCCTTAGCCTACCACATCACACTTGTGGAGTTGCTGGCGGCGTGCACGGAGGGGAAGAACGTGTACACGGAAATCAAGTGTAACTCCCTGCTGCCCCTGGACGACATAGTCAGGGTGGTGACCCACGATGACTGCATCCCTGAGGTGAGCCGCACAAGGGCCGAGCTGTTGGAGAGTGGTTATGAACGTTTGAAGTCCCTCTAAGTGCCAGAAGTCTCCCATACTGATGCTTATCGTGAGATCGTAGATTTAGCCAAGAAATCCTATTTAGCCTTGCGATTTGGAAAATCTAAAATCATATGGTCTGCTTCTTAGTTCTACAAGAAGTTATGGAAGAGGATAAACTGTTGGAAAATCACTACTGCCGCTCGTTTCCTGGAAGCTCTGAAATTCTGCACTTGGCAGTGGGATCAGAGGGAAAGGCTCACTAGCAAGCTAGAATGTTCTAGAGCATAGAGTCGGTGCTTCATTAATGATTTATGATGGTTGACAGGAGAGGCTATGACAGTGCCTCAAGGCCAGGTGTCGTACTCTGTAGGTTTTACTTTGCTTTATGGAGTAGAGGCCTCTGTGCTTGGCAGTATGCACACCTGTTCTGCTTTGTTCACGCATCCTCTTTAGCCATCTGTCCTGGTTTGGCTCTGATGGTGAGGAAAGAAGCCTCAGTAGAAGCTGGTTGTCTGCCAACAAGAATCTGTTCATGAGGCTTCCAGGAACGCACATTTTCTTTTTTCCCCTACTGTTGTGGGGTATCATTGCAAAGTGCGTAAATGTGTGGTTCGCTGGCCATGATGTAAAACCAAACATTTCAAATCACAGTAACTTAAAAAGGTTCAGGTAGTGATGGACTGGAAATTATGTGGAGTTTTGTGGGATTGTTGGTAGCTCAGCTCAAGGGTACCTCTTGCCTAGGTTTGAAATCAGATGACAAAAATGGGAGCTGTGGTATGGTGACAGAATCCATGGGTTCTGCCCTCATTTGAGATCATGGTCCAGACTGTGCCTCTTCCCACCTGCAGTTCCTCCACCTCTGTGTCAGCTGAGTTACCAAAGAGTCTCACTTCATGCCTGAGCGAAGCCTTCCTGAGGGTCTGTCTTCCTCAGGGCAGACTTCAGGGCACACTTCTCTTGGCCTCCCTCTGAGAGTCTTTGAGAGTCTGTTGTTTAGCATTTGACCTTTGCATTTGTTTTCAGTTCACACATGTCTGTAGCCCTCATTCACTTCTGCAAGATTTTGAGCTGGAGGATACACTCAACAAACACGTTTTGAATGAATGAATGAACAAAGGAATCAGAATCCTGACTGTTTTTTTCTAGTCAGATGACTGATTCCAACAAATTACTTAATTTTCCTTTGAAGAAAAGTTTGAGATGAAGGGAAGGAGCCAGGGAGGAAAGCAGGGGGGGAGAGGGAGAGTTCTCCTATTTTTTTTTTTTTTTTTGACAGGCAGAGTGGACAGTGAGAGAGAGAGACAGAGAGAAAGGTCTTCCTTTGCCGTTGGTTCACCCTCCAATGGCCGCCGCGGTCGGCGCGCTGCGGCAGGCGCACCACGCTGATCCGATGGCAGGAGCCAGGAGCCAGGTGCTTTTCCTGGTCTCCCATGGGGTGCAGGGCCCAAGCACCTGGGCCATCCTCCACTGCACTCCCTGGCCACAGCAGAGAGCTGGCCTGGAAGAGGGGCAACCGGGACAGAATCCGGCACCCCGACCGGGACTAGAACCCGGTGTGCCGGCGCCGCAAGGCGGAGGATTAGCCTAGTGAGCCGCGGCGCCGGCTTAGAGTTCTCCTATTTTCTGATTCACTCCCCCAGATGTCTGAGATGGCTGGGGCTGCATCAGGGCCACAGGTGGGAACTAGCAACTCAGTGTAGATCTCCCATATGGGCGGCAGGAACCTATTATTTGAGCCATCCCTTGTGCCTCCCATGGGTTGCATTAGCAGGAAGCTGAAGTCAGGAGCAGGAGGCATGACGTGAACACAGGCAGTCTGATGTGGAACACAGGCATCTTAACCACTAGGCTAAGTGCCCACACCTACTTAACTTTCCTGATCATTAATTTCCACATCTGTAAAGTAAAAGAATGATCGTATGTACAGATAGGACAGTTGTTGTCAGCATGATTGTGGTAACGCCCTAGATGGCTCAGATGTCTCTTCTGCCCTGTGATCATCCTTGGCACAGGCACTGTGCCACTGCTAGTGGCACCAAGGGCATGAAAAGTGGCCTCAGGTTCCTTTTGGATATCACTGGGAGTCCTTGAATCTCCCGTAATTACTTAAAGTATTTTTATGTATATGTGTTTTTCCGGAGATATTTGTAGCATTCATCAGGTTTTCATAATGAAAAAGAGAATCAAAGAAAAGTAAAACCAAAACCTACTTCCCCATGCATTTAGAAATGGTATTTGTCAGTGCAACTCATCCTAGCCTTTTATGAGGGGTGTTGCTCTTTCTGGAAAGTAATTTTTCCCCATCTACATCTTAAAGCAACACAGTTCTTCTGGTAAACCGTTAGCCTATTTCTTCTTGGAAATAGTAATTTAAATAGGTTTTTAAAAGGTTTATTTATTTGAAAGGCAGAGAGAGATAGTGAGTTCCATCTACTGGTTCACTTCCCAAATGACTGCAACACCTAGGGCTGAGCCAGGACAAAGCCAGGAGCCAGCTTTATCTATGTCTCTCACAAAGATGCAGCGACCCAAACACTTGGACCATCATCCACTGCTTTCCCGGACACATTAGGAGAGAGCTGGATTGAAAACCAAGCAGCTGGGACTCAAACCAGCACTCTGGTGTGGGGTACTGATGGGGCAAGCAGTGGCTTAACCCACGGTGCCGCAGCACCTGTGCCAGAAGAGTACTTTTGACTTCTAGTGTTTGAGTGCAGTAGGTGTGGTTTGAGTAAAGTGCGCTTTCTCACAGTAATCCCGAGGCCGGGGACATGGAGTACGAGGTCCTGTGTTTACCCTGAATTGGAGGTGGATGATTTTAGCAAAACAAGGGAAATGGGAGTTCTATCTGGATTTATAACATGACATAAAATATGCTCTAATCTCCTATAGGAACTAACACAGATATTATTTAACCTTTCGTAATTGACATTTGAAAATGAAAAATAAAACTTTTTTTATGTTTGAAACTTGCACAGGTTAAAATTGCCTATGTGAATTTTGTTAATCACTGTTACGTTGACACTGAAGTGGAAATGAAAGAAATCTACACCAGCAACCACATTTGGAAATTATTCGAGAACTTCTTGGTGGATATGGCAAGGGTGAGTTAAACTAACCACTGAAAACTGTTTCATATTTGGTACACGTGTTAGTCCATCTTCCATTACTATAACAGAATGTCCAATGCTGAGTGCACAGCTCATGAGACTAGAAGTGCAGATAGTGTGGTACTTGTTCTGCTGTGGGCCTGCTGGCTGTGCCAGATTGGCGGATGGCATCATGGCAGGGCAGTGGGTGAGAGGAAAGAAAGAGCACATGTGAGGCTGGCGCCCCGGCTCACTAGGCTAATCCTCCGCCTAGCGGCGCCGGCACACCGGGTTCTAGTCCCGGTCGGGGCGCCGGATTCTGTCCCGGTTGCCCCTCTTCCAGGCCAGCTCTCTGCTGTGGCCAGGGAGTGCAGTGGAGGATGGCCCAAGTGCTTGGGCCCTGCACCCCATGGGAGACCAGGAGAAGTACCTGGCTCCTGCCATCGGATCAGCGCGGTGCGCCGGCCGCAGCGCGCCGACCGCGGCGGCCATTGGAGGGTGAACCAACGGCAAAGGAAGACCTTTCTCTCTGTCTCTCTCTCTCACTGTCCACTCTGCCTGTCAAAAATAAATAAATAAATAAATAAGCAAGCACATGTGAGACAGCAAGTCAGAGAGATTCGGAGGGACCAGCTCACTGTTGTGTAATAACACATTCAGTACAACTAACCAGGGCCCCATGAGAGTGACAGTTCCTTCCAAGGGCAGTGCCCTTGTCACTTCCCAGTAAGCCCCACCTCTTAAAGGTTCCATACCACCTGTCAACATTGCCACTTTGAGGACAAAGCTCCCAACACATGAACCTTTGTGGGACAAACTGTCCCCAAGCCATAGCAGTAAAGTCATCTGCCATCTGGCCATCTATCTTTTAAAAATTTACTTATTTGAGAGGTGGGGGGAGAGAGAGAGAGAGAAAGCGACTGGTTTACCCTCTAAGTGGCTAAAACAGCTAGGGGCCCAAGCTAGGAGCTGGGAACGCATCCAGGTCTTCTGTGTGGGTGTCAGGGACCCAGGTATTTGTGCCATCACTGCTGCCTCCCAGGCTGCTCATTGGCAGGAAGTGGATCCCAGTCAGAGCTGAGGTTTGCACCCAGGTGTTTCAGTATGGAACAGGGGTGTTCTGCCCACCAGGCCAAGTACCCACCTCATCAATATCTATATTTTGAATAAGCAGTATTAGGTGTTTGCATGAAAATTTGTGGTAAACCCACTACCTTTTGATTTAATCCTTTTTATTCATAAGATTGTGAATGAGTTTCACAGTATCTCAAGTGAGAGATTGAGTCAGAATGCACCAAAAACCTAGTGCAAGGCCTGTACAAACTTATAAAGTGTTCATTTTTACCTCCACGGAGGACTCTGTTTGTTTGTTAATAATTAGAGTCTTAGTGGCTTTTTGATACAGGCTAGGGAAGGCACTCCGCAGAGGTCAGTCTGTGTTCCACCCCTGCTGTGGGTGCAGGTGCAGTTCCCAGCCGCAGAGGGGAGGGCCTGGAGAGGTGTTGACCGTGGCTTCCATACTGATAGGTGCTTGACCAGATGGCTCAGGACTTAGCATTGCTCGCCGTTGTCTGACTCAGAGTCTTCCTTGGAAGAATGTTCCAGTAATTTAATCACCTGGCGTTTTTGCCCATGTCAGCAAAATTATATTCTTCTTTCTTTTGAGTCCATTTCCTCCTTTTTTTTTTTTTTTTTGGCTGGGGGCCGTTGGGGAGGACACATGGAGCTGGTTGACATTTGTTAGATACTGCCTGGCATATGTTGTCCTCTGTTAATGTTGAGTAGCTGAGTAAATGAAGAAGGGAAGGAAGGAAGATAAAACTCGTTTCCTTTAGCACATCTTAGGCTTTTGTTTTGCATCCTGAGTTACTGAAATGTGCAGGGGATGTTATTTTAGTGCCTTTTTTCTTTTTCTTCCTTTTCTTCTGTTAAATCTTTCTAGTTTTTACTTGAACGTTATGGGACATGATGTTCAAATAAGGGTTTCACTAGTAGAACACAGTGTATGAGTGATATGATAGGCCCAGGTCCCTTGACCTGCCTGTCCTCCTGAGCACTGGGGGCCTTGGATAGGCCTTAGAGAGATTGGTTTGGAGGAGAGGGGTAATCGATGTCCATGTTTCTTTTTCTTTTCTTTTTTTATTTTATTTTATTTATTTGAAAGAGTTACAGAGAGAGGTAGAGACAGAGAGAGAGGTCTTCCATCTGCTGGTTCACTCCCCAGATGGCTGCAGCAGCCAGAGTTGTGCCGATCCGAAGCCAGGAGCCAGGATTTTCTTCCTGGTCTCCCATGTGGGTGCAGGGGCCCAAGGACTTGGGCCATCTTCTGCTGCTTTCCCAGGCTACAGCAGAGAGTTGGACTGAATGTGGAGCAGCCGGGACTAGAACCAGCGCCCATATGGGATGCCAGCGCTTCAGGCCAGGGCGTTAACCCTCTGAGCCACAGTGCCAGCCCCGATGTCCATGTTTCTATGATTGTATAAGAATGAATGTTAAGTGTGATCCATTCACCTCGCTCTACTGAAGCAGGGACAGCAAAGCAGGTGTAATAAAGCACTGATTATGGAGCCAGACACCGAGAGCGCCCTTGATTAATAACAGCGGAGCGTGTTAGTCCAGCCCAGGAACTCTATTTCCTCAAGGCTTCCAGGGGAAACGTGCCCGTGTTACCTTTGGTGGGAATGTGCTCAGGCACACGTGAAGTAAGGTCGTGTCTCTCTCGCTGCATTTCCACACAACCAAAGCCGCTTCCTGCCTACCTGTAGGGAAGCCATCCTGTTCCATCCACCATTGGCCATGTCACTGGTGTTTATCCCTGCTGACCTGTGAGGACCTTGTAGCTAGCAGCTCCCTAAATCTCCAGGGACCTTGAGGTAAAGGACGACTTAACATGCCAGTGACTGAGCTTTAAAATCGCACGTGCAGGAAGATACTAAAGAGATTACAGACTGATTTGCAGAGTTGCACAGTGCCACAGACTCCAGATTAGCTGGGGAAAGACCAAGGTCACTTTCTAGGCAGCGTGAGTAATGAAGCTAAAGGGATCTTATTTTTTAAACCAAGGGAAGCTCTGATAACTGCTATTGACTATGCCATATTGGAAACGCTGTTCCCGGAGATGTGTTCATAACGCAAAATCAAGTGGAGTTATTTTCCTTTTTAAAGAAGTATGCACGTGAGGCAGGCTCCTAACCCTTTTGACTGGGCAGCTGTGGAGTATTTTTTGGTGCAGAGAGGCTCTAGGGGACTGTGAGGTGTCTTTGGAGCAGTGCACATCTAACCACCGAGCCACACCCAGGAGGCGTGCGTGTTCCTCTTTCCCCACTTTCGTTCTGAAGCAGCCGCTCTGTAATCCTTTCCCCAGGTTGACAGGAGGTCGTCCTTCCTGTTTCAGGGACGGAAAAGGAAACCTTTCCACACCTGAGAGGTCTCTGTCTGCCTTGAGGAAAGGTTAAGGAGCATACAGAATCCTTCCGTACCTGTTAACATGAGTGAGAGGCTGCCTTTGCTCTCTAGGGGATTATGTAAGACTGGGAAGAAAGCCTGGATTCTCTGAGGTTGTTAGGCTCCTGTCCAAGCACTGTATGCTCGTGTACCCCTGGTGTTTGCTTCTGGTGTGACATTGTGTCCTCGACCCTGAGGGTGGCATGGGGCTCCATGCGGCTGGCTGAATGAGACAAGGCCTTTGACCTAGGACTTGAAGGAGTCAGGAGTGGCAGAGGGTCAGTTGGTACTGGAATGAAGGATTCTGGGAAAGTCGTGGAGGCGTGGCTGGAAGCCGCAGTGCAGCGGGTGGAATCCCAGGAAACACCCTCTCTGGACGGGCCGTCTTCAGTGGACACAGGGCACTGGCTGAATTCAAGTTAGAAGAACAAAGCTGGTTAAATGAGTGGGAGATAGCCTTGCAGGCAGATCATCACCAGTTCAGTAGAGCAGTCGGTCTCCCACTTCAGTAAGCACTAGAATTACCTGGGAGCTTCTTAGCATGCATGCTTCCGGGTGCTGCCCCCCAAGTTTCTGATTCACAGTGTGTGTGACTTTGCGTTTCTGATAAGTTCCTTAGTAATGTGTAGCTGCTTTTCTGGAGACTACTCGTAAAAGAATCACTGTGGCAGAGCATGGCAGTTAAGAGTGGAGGTTTCAAGAGTTAACTACTAGAACACCTGAAAGGTAATCCGTAGAAGTGAAATTAACAAGTAAGATGCAATGATTTTGAACAGCCCTCGTCTTGACTGTTGAGCAAGTTTTATTTTTCGTACAATTTATTAAACCCTGCTTAGTATGGAGTTAACTGTATGTGCATTAAGTTAATTGAAAATAGATCTTAGTAAAATAGAGGGAATAGGAGAGAGAGGAGGAAGAGGAGTGGGAGTGTGTGTGGGAGGGTGAGTATGGTGGGAAGAATCACTGTATTCCTAATTGTATTTATGAAAAATATGAAGTTTGTATTTCTTAAATAAAAGGTTTCTGGGGGAAAAAAAGTTAACGAGGATTTGGCGTTGTGGTGCAGTGCGTAAAGTTGTCTCCTGCAGTGTCGGCATCCCAAATGGGCACTCGTTGAAGTCCTGGCTGCTGCACTTTCTGATCTACCTCCCTCCTTATATGCTTGGGAAAGTAGCAGAGGATGGCCCAAGTCCTTGGGCCCCTGCACCCACGTGGGAGACACAGGAGAGGCTCCTAGTTCCTGGTTTTGGCCTGGCCCAACCCTGCCATTTGGGGAGTGAAACATTGGATGAAAGACCTCTCTCTTTCTCTCTCTCTTCCTCCTTCCAACTCTGCCTTTCAGATTAAAAAGAAAAAAAGTTATTCAAAGCAGTTTTCAAGCTTAGACTCTGCCTCTTACTAGCTAAGTCCTCTTGGGCAAAGCCCTTAACCCCCATGGCCCTGAGCTCCCTTATTTGTAAAATGAAAACACATTTCTCGTAGGGTTACTGGGAAGATTCTTTGAGATAGAATCTATCTATCCACTCAGAATCAACATTATTACAAGATTATCTGTAGCCTTTTCATCAATTTCACAAAGCTTTCTTAAGTCCTATTTGAAACAGTAACGTTGAGGATAGCATATGAGATGAACAAGATTCAGATGTTACAACATCACAGGATTTGCACCTGTGAGACAAGGGGAAGGGACCTTGGGGCACAGGCATCTGGTCAACTGGATCTGAAGAATCAGTTGGAACTCAAGGATCTTGGGGTTCGAAGGTCTTCAGCACCTTCTGGGTTACTTCCACTTGATATCTGGGGAGACACTTTCATTATTGTACAGCTTTGTTAAAAGTTGTTGAGTCAGATTGTTACTTATAATTTTTCCCCCATTCTTCCTCCTGTGGAAAGAGAATGATGCAGTTAAGCCGAGATGTAGATATTAACTGTAAGTGGCACATTCTCCTCTCCAGTGATCTACTCTGAAATGATAAAATGATGCAGCTTAAAGGAACTTAAGATCATCTGGGTTGGCTTCTAGTTTTGCCCCGAGGTCATAGCGGGAGAATTTGCTGGATGTGTCTCTCAGCCCCTCTTCGAGGAGGATGTCTGCTGCCGCCCAGTCCACTGCTTTTTCCCAGAGCTCCTCAGCTTGTATTTCATGATGATTCTCAGGTCTCTGATCATTCTCTCTGAGTCTTTCAGTGGTTCCTCTTCCGAGGGCTTTTTGGGCTCCCTGTTTGAGCATTCCTTCATCTTTCCTCTGGTTTATCCGTGTTTCTGTTTAGAGGGGAGGACACAGGCAGGGTGTGGCCAGCACGGTTTTATTTGAGTAGGAATTTGGAGAACAGTTTTGTATGAAATCATGCCCAGTGAGATACAGCGTGCAGTGACACCCACACTGCCTTCCACCTTTCTCCTCGGTTTTGCCTTAGGCAGCACCACCGTGTGTTTTCCTCTGCTCTCTCAAGAGCTCCCCTTACTGCTCCTTGCATTTTCCTGTTTGCACTTTTGTCTTTTTCTTGGGAAGCCCCATGTCAGATAATCTTTCCTGGAAGATTGTTCTTAATATGCTGGCACTAGATTATTTCACAGACTTGTTTCGTTCTGATTTCCTGATGACAGACACCTGTAATACACCAGGTTTAGGGAGGCAGCAAAGCTGTAAGACCCATGAGAAGTAGCTCCCCGGTCTTTCAGAGCATTAAATGACAGCCCACTGTGATCTATGTGTTAGTGCAGCTGGAATTGATGTTCACTGGGCACAGATGCTCTCCCGTGGCCCTGTACCTGATGGTTGTTGCAAAGTCCAGGGATTTCAGTCATTATTAGAAACCGCATGGCATGGAGTGCATGATGATCCATGCTAGCCGCGGACGATATATTTTTGGAAGATGTTCCCAATTTTGCTATCAATGTCGAGGTCCCATAATGCCCAGCAATACTGTGAGTGATGCACTGGAGGAATGGAATTAGACCACGGTGTAATTGGAGGTTGCACCTCACTCAGGGTCGTGTCACTGCCCCATCAGTCCTTGCTTCACAAGACAAAGTACAGTGTTTCACTTTCAGATAGATGGCTCCAGACGTTTAGTCCCTGAACTTATCAAGCAGGGAGGAAGTAGGAGTAAGGATAGAATTTATGTACATTGAAGCACTCTTTCTGGGGCTGGTGCTGTGGCATAGTAGGTTAAGCCTCTACCTGTGCTGGTATCCCCTATTGGGACTGCTCCACTCCTGATCCTGCTCCTTGTTAACGTGCCTGGGAAAGCAGTGGAAGATGGACCAACTGCTTGGGCCCCTGCACCCATGTGGGAGAGCCAGAAGAAGCTCCTGGCTCCTAGCTTCAGATTGGTCCAGCTCCAGATATTGTAGCCATTTGGCGAGTAAACTACTAGATGGAAGATCCCTCTCCCTCTCTCCCTCTCTCCCTCTCTCCCTCTCTCCCTCTCTCCCTCTCTCCCTCTCTCCCTCTCTCCCTCTCTCCCTCTCTCCCTCTCCCTCTCTCCCTCCCTCCCTTCCTCTCCCTCCCTTCCTCTCCCTCCCTTCCTCTCCCTCTCCCTCTCTTTCTCCCCAATTCCCCTCTTTGCTCCTTTTCTCCCTCCCTCCCTTTCTTTCCCTCTCCCTCTGTTTCTCCTTCTCTCTGTAACTCTGCCTCTGAAGTAAATACTGAAGTAAATAAACAAATCTTAAAAAAAAAAACCCACACTTGAAGAGATGTATAATTTGGGACATGCTCAAGCTGACTTGCCCCAAATGGTAGAGTTAGAAACATACCAGGGGATTCCAATTTAATCCCATCAAGGTGGCATGTACCAATGCCATCTCACTATTCCAAGTGATCAATTTCAGTTCACAATTGATCATAATGAAAGGACTAAGAGTCAAAGGGAGCACATAAACAAGTCTAGTACCTGCTAACACTAACTGATAGAATAAATAAAGGGGAGAGTGATCCAACATGGGAAGTGAGACACTCAGCAGACTCATAGAATGGCGGATGTCCTAAACAGCACTCTGGCCTCAGAATCAGCCCTAAAGGCATTCGGATCTGGCTGAAAAGCCCATGAGAGTATTTCAGGCATGGAAAGCCAAGACACTCTGGCAAAAGATCTCTGTGAGTGAGATCCCAGTGGAAAGAACAGGTCTTCAAAGAAGGGGGTACTTTTCTCTGAAGGGAAGAGAGAACCTCCACTTTGACTATGACCGTGTCTAAACAAGATAAGAGTCGGAGAACTCAGAGGGCTTCCATAGCCTTGGAAACTCATGACTGGAGCATAGGGAGATTACTGATGCCATAGACAGGAGTGTCAATTGGTAAAGTCAACAACAGGAGTCACTGTGCACTTACTCCTCATGTAGGATCTCTGTCCTTAATGTGCTGTACATTGAGATTTAATGCTATAACGAGTACTCAAACAATATATTTCACTTTGTGTTTCTATGGGGGTGCAAACTGTTGAAATCTTTACTTAATGTATACTAAACTGATCCTCTGTAAAAAAAAAAAAGAAAAGAAAAGAAAAGAAAAGAAAATATCAACTCCCAACTTGACTCTCACTGGGATTAAACATGACAATAGGTCTGATCTGATTTCATCATCATTTAAAAAAAAATCATCTATTATTTTTCACTTTATGTTTCTGTGTGGGAGCAAACTTGAAATCCTTACTTAATGTATACTAAGCTGATCTTCTGTATATTAAGATAATCGAAAATGAATCTTGATGTGAATGGAAGGGGAGAGGGAGTAGGAAAGGGGAGGGATGCGGGTGGGAGGGACGGTATGGGGGGGAAGCCATTGTAATCCATAAGTCGTACTTTGGAAATTTATATTCATTAAATAAAAGTTAAAAAAAAAACCCACACTTTCCATTTTCTTGCATTTTCTAGGATTAAGTAGGTTTTTTGTAATTTCTTTTTTTTTAAATAGGTATAAGAATATTGTCTTTTTTTAAAAAGATTTATTTATTTATTTGAAGTCAGAGTTAACAGAGAAAGGAAAAGCAGAGAGAGAAAAAGAGATCTTCCATCCGCTGGTTCACTCCCCAACTGGCTGCAACGGCTGGACCCGTGCCAATCTGAAGCCAGGAGCCAGTAGCTTCTTCTGGGTCTCCCATGCAGGTGCAGGGGCCCAAGGACTTGGGCCATCTTCTACTGCTTTCCCAGGACATAGCAGAGAGCTGGATCAGAAGTGGAGCAGCTGGGACTCGAACCGGCACCCATATGGGATGCCGGGACTGCAGGTGGAAGCTTTACCCGCTATGCCATGGCACTGGCCCCATTCATTTTCTTTTCTTTCTAAAGGTGGAGGCACCACTGCTGAGTCTCATTTTCCAGAGTTCTTTATATATGACCCTACTAGCTGGCATTGCAAAGAAGTGAAGACTTGTGAAGCCTTCAGTAACTTTTCTTCTCTAGGAAGCGTGGTCAGTGGCTGTAGTGTTCTTTCTCCCCTTGTGTGCTGAATTGTGATGCTGGTGCCCATCCACCCTGACCCTTTATCTGGCTCTTCTCAGGGATGGACTGGCTACTCCCTGTCCTACATCGTGCTTCTGCTTTGTGCATTGTTGGCAGCATTTATTGTCACTGGCCAGTGCTTCCTGAAACAATTCTGACCTTAAATGGTCACCTGCTGCTTGTGCCTCCTGCTGTCCTGGCTGTTTCTCCTCCTCCTTCTCAAATACTGGATTATCCAATGCTCAAACCTTGGGCTCCAGTTCTTCTTTATCTACCATCTCTTATAGATCGCACCTTCTCTCCTCACTTCTTTGCCAGGCTGGTGGAAGCCCGGGCCCTTCCCCTGGTGCTCAGTCCCACATATTTAAATGATGCCACGGCCTCCCCTCTTGGCCATCCAGCCTCAGACTCTTCATTCAGTCCCAAGCCCGCTGTAGGATTGTTCCTTTCAACTCAGTATGTGACAATCCCATTACTCACTCTGGTCATTCAGCCAAAACATCTTCGTGTCATCTGTAAGTGTCAATTTCTTACAACTAAAGTTCAGTCCTTCAGTAAACAGTCCCGACCATAATGGTCAAAGAAGAAGACCAAAGAGGAGGGGAGCAGGAGGGGGAGGGGGATGTGGCGAAGCAGGTGGAGGAAGCTGGTTCAGATCACGTCTCTGCCAGATTCCACCAGTGACTTCCTGTCTCACCCAGAGTAAAGCCCTGCATGATTCCCTCCCGCCCCCATCCTTCTTCCCTTTGCCTTGTTCTCCCCACAGCTCCTCCCTTGCAGCTCCTCTAGTCGGCCAGGCACACTCCCACCTCCACCCCCAGTTCTTAAAAGTGGGCCAGCAGACGGGAAATTCTCTCTCCACCTTTCAAATAAATAAAGTTAAGTTTAAAAAATGATTGTTGAGAATACTGGTTATCTGAGATGAAATGAGCACACATCATGTAATAGCAAGAAGTGCAGTGGATTTTAGAGCTAAGTGTAAAAAATTGAAATAATAAAATGGATGGAATGCAGTAAACATTTATCTTTCTTGGATGGTGAAAGTTTTAAAAGCAGTGAATGAAGGGGGTGGTGCTTTGGTGTAGCGGGTAAAGCCACTGCCTGCAGTGCCAGCATTCCATATGGGTGCAGGTTCAAGTCCCAGCTGCTGTGCTCTCAATGCAGCTCTCTGCAAAGCGTGGGAAAGCAGTAGAAGGTGGCCCAAGTGCTTGGGCCCCTGCATTCATGTGGGATACCTGGAAGAAGCTCCAGGCTCCTGGCTTTGGAGTGGCCTAGCTCCAGCTATTACAGGCATTTGGGAAGTGAACCAGCAGATGGAAGACCTCTCTCTCTCTCTCTTGCTATCTCTCTCTTTCTCTCTCTCTCTCTTTCTGCCTTTCAAATAAATAAATAAATCTTTTTTTTTAACTTTTATTTAATGAATATAAATTTCCAAAGTACAGCTTATGGATTACAATGGCTTCCCCCCCATAACGTCCCTCCCACCCACAACCCTCCCCTTTCCCACTCCGTCTCCCCTTCCATTCACATCAAGATTTATTTTCGATTCTCTTTATATACAGAAGATCAGTTTAGCATACATTAAGTAAAGATTTCAACAGGTTGCTCCCACACAGAAACATAAAGTGAAAAATACTGTTTGAGTACTAGTTATAACATTAAATCTCAATGTACAGCACACTAAGGACAGAGATCCTACATGAGGAGTAAGTGCACAGTGATTTAAAAAAGAAAACAGTGGATGAAGTTAAGGAAAATCACAGATATTTCATTTTGAAAATTTAATAGATATATAAGATCATAAATAGAAATAAAAAATAAAAATAAAAGACTTTTTAATAATGTACACTTTTAAAAAGAGTAGTAACCTTATAAGGGTAATAATCATCACAAAATTAAAATACTAAGAAAAATGCCAATAATAAGAAAATGGAAAAAACAGGCACTCATAATTTATAGTTAATAAGCTTCCAAAAATGTTCTGTTGGTTACATTAAAAATACAAAAGAAGCTAAGATCCAGCTTTCAGGTATCCAAGTTACAAGAGGGAAAAGACTATATTAAATGTTGGTGATGGGTCAGCCGGTGCCGGGGCTCACTAGGCTAATCCTCTGCCTGCGGCACCAGCACCCCGGGTTCTAGCCCTGATCGGGGCACCAGATTCTGACCCGGTTGCTCCTCTTCCAGTCCAGCTCTCTGCTGTGGCCCGGGAGTGCAGTGGAGGATGGCTCAGGTCCTTGGGCCCTGCACCCGCATGGGAGACCAGGAAAAGTACCTGGCTCCTGGCTTTGGATCGGCGCAGCGCGCCGGCCGCAACACACCAGCCGTAGCAGCCTCTTGGGGGGTGAACCAATGGAAAAGGAAGACCTTTCTCTCTGTCTCTCTTTCTCTCACTGTCTAACTCTGCCTGTCAAAAATTAAAAAAAAAATGTTGGTGATGGTTTGGAGCATATATTTGCATACCTGTTGTTGAGACTGTAATTTTATTTAGTTTTTCTGAAAAAAATTTTGGTAATGCATTAAATAATCTTCATACCTTTTTAAAAAATTTTTGTTATTATTTGCTACTTATGTGAGAGACAGAGAAGGGCAAAAAAAGAGAGAGAGCAAGAGATAGGTAAGAAGGGAGGTAGGTAGGTAGATAGGGAATCTCCCATCTGCTGGTTCACTCCCCAGATACCTGTAGCAGCTAGTGCTGGACTGGCCTGGAGCCAGAAGCTGGAATCTGAAGCCAGGTTTCCCACATGGATGACAGAAACCCAATTACGTGAGCTATCGCTGCTGTCTCCCAGGGTATTTATTAGCAGGAAATGGAGTCACGGGCTGGAACTGGGAACGAACCCAGGCACTCCCATATGGGTTGTGTGTATCCTCTTAACAGTGAGGATAAATGCTGCTTCCATACCTTGTTAATGATTCAAATCATTTACCTTCCAAGAATCTGTCCTTGAGAAATAATTAGGAGCACTTTCAAGGATTTATGGTCAGCACACTTTTTTATAATAATATACACTAGTAAATAGTTTATTTAATATTATCAGAATAGTTAAATTATGGTCTATCTCTAAGATGGATGTTAGAGTCATTGAGAATTTTTTCAGGATGTTTCATGTGATGGAGTGTTGAGGATAGAAAGAGGGATCCAAAGCTGGTTATCTGGGTTGATCCAGTTATGTGAAATGTGTATGGCAAAGCAAAAAGAGTGGAATAGCAAAGTGTTTATCGTAATTCTGTCTGATTTGTAGGATTATGGATCATTTTGTTGTCGGTTTTATATTTTTCTGTGTTTTTGGCAGAGTTCAGACAATCAGTATCCTTGTGTGTTGATACTAAGAAAAATGTTACCTTCCAAAAATGTTTAGAATTCCCAGCCGTCCAGCTGAGTGTATGGACAGGTGATTCACATAAGAAGACTTGGAAAGCCAGTGCTGGAGTAGATTTAGCCTCAGAAGTAAAGGGATGCAAATTGAAATAAATGTGAGGGCTAACCTTCAGTGTTTATGGGAATATCTTTCCTGTCTATGAGGAAAACTGAAGTGGTCCCTAGGTTTGTATTCCTATACCTAGATGATCAAAACTATGCCATGACACTGGAGCCACCCAGTCCAATAGGACAGCCACTTGTCGGGGATGGCTGTTGACATTTCAGTTAGTGCTGGAAGGGGCATTTGACTGAGTGATTAAGATGCCCCTTGTGGTACCTTTCTGCACTGGGGTTGAGTCCCTGCTCCATTACTGGTTCCAGCTTCCTGCTAATGTACACCCAGGGAGGCAGCAGGTGATGGCTTTGAGTCCTGGGTCCCTCCTACCCACATAGGGTATCTGGGTTGAGTTTTTGGCTCCTGGATTTGGTCTGACCCAGCCACAACTGTTGCAGGTATTTAGAGAGTGAATCAGCGGTTGGAAGTTTTCTCTGTCTCTGCCTTTCAAATAAATAAAATAAAGATTAAGGTGGAATAAATTAAATAAACTTTAAAAATTAAGCTCCTGCATTCACTAGCCCCATTTCAGTTGCTCAGGGTGTACATGCTTCCTGTGTCTGCTGTCAGACGTCACAGATACTTGCGTTGTTGTGGAAAGTTTTGCTGTGGGCCAGCTTTGTAGAGCAGTGGATTAAACTGCCTGCAATACCAGCATCCCACGTGAGCTCTGGTTCCAGTGCCGCTTCCTGCTAATGCATCCGGGAAAGCAGCAGAAGATGGCCCCTGTGCTTCTGTCCTTGCCACCCTCGTGGGAGACCTGGATGGAGTTCCTGGCTCCTGGCTTCTGTCTGGTCTAGCCCTGGCTGTTGTGGCTATCTGGAGAGTGAACCAGCAGATGGAAGACTTCTCTCTGTCTCTCTTTCTCTCCTTCTCTCTCTGTAGCTCTATCTTTGAAACAAATAGATTGTAAACAGAAAAAAATAAATAAAGTTCTGCTGGACAGTGCAGCTGTGATAGATGACAGCATTTAGCGTGGTTTGGCACCCTTGGGAGGACGGCAGTCACTTTTGGAGCAGCAGAAGAAAGGAGGCCATCATACATGCAAGCAGAGACATTCAGACGTAATCGTGTCAAGAAATTTCACTTAACGTTTGTGTATCCAGCAGAGAGAAGACCTGTTATGTGTGAGGTGCTGTGAATACAGGGGTGAGCAGGACAGACTAGGAACCACTTTTCAGGAGCTTAGATTCTGACTGTGGAGACAGCTTCTTAGCTGCTCTTCCCGCCACATCCCTGCGACTGCTCCCGCCTTCATTTACTGAGATGTTGCTCTCTAGGGGCGGGCATTTTGCCCAGTGGGTAAGACGCTGCTTGAGATGCCCAGATCCCATGCAAGAGTGCCTGCGTCCAAATCCAGCCCCGCCCCCCCGCCCCCCCCCCCAGCTTCTGGCTAATGTAGGCCCTAGGAGGCAGCAGGTTATGGTTCAAGAAGTTGTGTCCCTGCTGCCGACATGGGAACCCTTGATTGAGTTCTTGGCTCTTGGTTTCAGCACAGACCAGCTCCAGCTGTTGCGGGCATTTGAGGAGTGAGCCAGTAGGTCCATGCTCTCTCTCCCTTCCCCTCCATTTCCTTCCTTCTCTCCCTTTCCCTATGCCTCTCCCTCTGCATCTTCTCCAAAAAAAAAAAAAAAAAAAAAAGAAAAAAAAAAAAAGAAAAAGAAAGAAATGAACAGAGGATTGCAAATCAAATACAATAATACAACTGAAGAGAGCTTATGAAATCTGTTAACCTAATACATAGTGTGCAGTCATTATCCAGATTTTTGGAACGTGGTTTAGGAGTTTGAATTGCTTCAACATGGCCAAATATGGGAATGAAAGGATTACATGAGAAGTGCCTTATTAGCAATGTAAGACATGGGAAATAAACCAACTTTTAAGCATAATTTAATTGACAAAAGTAATTATTGATTACAGTCTTAACAGTCATTTGCAGCAGCAAACACATGGCAAGCTCCAAGCATGTGCATAGGGTTAGAGGAGCCAGGAAGGGACAGGACACTGAAGAACTGGGTGCAGTGTTATGCTGCATTGTTACAGGTGTTTCTTATGTTGTCTGTTAGGCCAGTACCACCTTGTTACGCCGTGTGATGCTGTGGTTGCAATAGTTACCCCTCCACGCCTGGCAGTACAAGGGGCAGAACAGTGTTACTGCAGCCGGGGAGGAGCCTGGGGACGTTGTAGGGCTCCCAAAGGAGCTGTGTCCAGAGCTGTGTGGACACTGCTAGTGCCTCAGCAAGGGCAGGGAGGTGGGGATGGAAGAAGAGGTTAGGCGTTACATGGCTTCTCTGTCCGCCGCTCTGTGATCTGCCAGTGACTCAAATTCACGGAAGCCCACCAGAGCCTGAGAGCATGAGCTGGTTGGTGGTAGTGAGGGAACATCTGATATGTCCATAGACGGTCTGTAAATTTATTAACCTAGAGGACTGGCCCAGCAAGCAGTAGAAAACTGCCTCCAGGGGCCTCCAGGGGCCTCCAGGGTCTGCACTGGCAGGGAGCAGGAAGCAAGAACTGGGCTGGGAATCAAACCCAGGCCGACCTGGGGAGGCAGCAGTGATGGCTCAACTAACTGGGTTCTTGCCACCCACATGGAGACCTGAATTGCATTCCCAGTTTCTCGCTTTGAACTGGTGCAGCCCCGAGCATTGGGGATTGACGCAGCAGATGGGAGATCTCTCCTTCTCTGTCTTCTGCTCTCACTCAGTCACTCTGCCTTTCAACTAGATAGATAAATAAATAAATTAAATCTCTTGTTAAAAAATAAATAACAAAATGTTTTGTAATTTTGGTGATATCTACCTCAATTCATTCCAAAAATGGATTAAAGCATGATGGTGCATTAGAATGATGGAATAAATATAGCCTTTTAAAATAAGTGTTTAGATAATGACAGTACATGAAAATGTTTTATAGGAAGTAATGTTATGTGATTAATATGTGCAAACATTGAAACTTTAAAGATACATGTATTATACATAAAAAGATCACTTAATATGATGTAATTTTATATGAGCTATTTTGAATCTTTATTGTGAAGTGATAAAAATAAATAGCATAAAGAAATATTACCCTGTTTATAGGATTTTTTTCCCTGAATAGTATTTAAAGATTTAATATGAAAAGTGGCTTCCTACATTTCTTGGCTATCTGCAGCATGACAGTGTAGGGTGCAAAGAGGAATTGTTTTCATCGATATGGACAGAAAAACTATCTTGAAAAATTATTTCATGTTTTTGTCTAAATGAGTTGAGAAATAACTTTCACACAGTTTTGCAAACACAGCATTTTTACTGCTCAGGATTTTGAGGGATGTTTTTACCTAGAAAGAGGTTCCTTTTGTTAATCTAGTGACTAAACAGCAAATGTCTGGGGGCTTTGAGCAAGCACCCAGTGGTGAGTAATGTGGGAAGTGACTTGGACAACTTTCTCCTCCATCTGGCAAATGCTGGTTTTCCAGATTGAAACACTGGATACATGGTGTAAGAAGGGCATTTTTTTTTTTAATTTCCTGAAAGGTTTTAAAGAAATGTAACATTAAATTACAATTACTTATTCTTTTGATTGAGCACCTGTTGAAAAGAAGAAACTACAAAGAGATCTGGATTGTCTAAGAACCCCTGGGACAGATGTCCACTGTACTTACTCACCTGGTTTTCTGTTTGTGCCTGTTGTTCCGGTCTCTCTCACCCTCTGCTGTCTTCCTCACCCTTCCTCTCCCCTCCTTCCGCTCCTAGGCCTCTTCTGGTTTCTTTTCGTCTCTGCATGTCTCATCACCACCCGACTGTATGTCATTTGTTTCTAGTCACGTTTCTGCAATTTGTCTACCCTGACAAAATGACTGACTTCCTCCTTGAGTGTGAACCCCAGAGCAGGCACCAGGCTCTCCTTTGCTCATCTCTCCCAGCTCTGCTCTGCTCGCTCAGCCCCCTCTGAGGCATCAGTGTGACTTTCCTGCTTCTCAGATGGTCTCTGCTTTAAGAAAGAATGAAAATTCCTGGAAAGGGTTTGGATCTGCCCTGACCTCTCTGTTTTCCTCTCCAGATCTTTCCTGTGTTTACTTCCTTCATTTTGGGCCAGGTGTTAAAAGGGACAGTGCATGGAGATACAAAACCACCATTAATCATACTCACTGGTTTCTTACACTTGTAAGGACTCTTTTATTAAGATTGTATTGACATATTTGAGAGGCAGAGTTACAGATAGAGGGAGAGGCAGAGAGAAAAGTCTTCTATCTGCTGGTTCACTCCGAAATGGCTGCAATGGTTGGAGCTGGACCAATCCAGAGTCAGCAGCCAGGAGCTCCTTCTGGGTCTCCCACGCAGGTGCAGGGACCCAAGGACTAGAGCCATCTTCCACTGCTTTCCCAGGCCATAGCAGAGAGCTGGATCAGAAGAGGAGCTGTCGGGATACAAACCAGCGCCCATATGGGATGCTGGTGCCACAGACAGAGGCTTAGCCTACTATGCCACAGCGCCAGCCCCTTGTAATGACTTTCAAATACCTTCACATTGAGTGGAAAAGTGTCTTCTCACAAGGCCAAATTTGGACATGGAGGGGGAGCTGGGGGTGTAAGAGAAGGGAGAAGCGGATCAGTGAGAAAGAGCTGGGGGCTCAGGGATGGTCTGTGAAAGAATTCTGGTTCAGGCCTGAAATGACAAGCAAATGTGCAGGAGAACTTCACAGTGATGCAGTCTGAATGGGTTTTAGGCAGAAGCATTGTTCTGCAGCTTCACAAGAAGGGTGGGCATTTGGTTTAGCAGTGAAGATGCTGCCTGGGATGCCCACATCCTATGCTGGAGTGCCTGGCTCCATGTTCTGACTCCACTCCCTATTCTAGCTTCCTGCTAATGCACACCCTGGAAGCTTCAAGAAGTTAGATCCCTGCCACCTATGTGGGAGCCCTGAACTGGGTTCTGGGCTTCTGGCTTTTGCCTGGCCCAGTTCTGGCTGTTGTAGGCATTTGGGGAGTAAACCATGGAAAACAGATCACTGTCTCTCTTCCTCTTTGCCTTTCTTTTTTTTTTTTTCTTTTTTGACAGGGAGAGTGGACAGTGAGAGAGAGAGACAGAGAGAAAGGTCTTCCTTTGCCGTTGGTTCACCCTCCAATGGCCGCCGCGGTCGGCATGCTGCGGCCGGCGCACCACGCTGATCCGATGGCAGGAGCCAGGAGCCAGGTGCTTTTCCTGGTCTCCCATGGGGTGCAGGGCCCAAGCACCTGGGCCATCCTCCACTGCACTCCCTGGCCACAGCAGAGAGCTGGCCTGGAAGAGGGGCAACCGGGACAGAATCCGGCGCCCCGACCGGGACTAGAACCCGGTGTGCCGGCGCCGCTAGGCGGAGGATTAGCCTATTGAGCCGCGGCGCCGGCCCCTCTTTGCCTTTCAAATAAAATAATAAATACATTTTTCGATTGCCATACAAATGTTATTAACTATTTCAATTTTTGGAAGGTTCCAGTATTGCGCTACAATGCAAAGTTGTGATAAAATGTTAAGTTTGTTGTTTGTTTTCCTTTGCAGGTTTGCAACACAACGACAGACAGGAAACATGCAGACACCTTCCTGGAGAAGTGTGTGACCGAGTCCATCATGAGCATCGTGAGCGGCTTCTTCAATTCTCCGTTTTCAGACAGCAGTACCAGCCTGCAGGTACCTGAGCACACTGAGCGTCCTTCTGTCCCGTGAGCTCGGCTGATTTGGGAGGGAACAGCCTTTCATCTGGTCAGGACGTCAGCTCCTGTGCTGCACTCTTGTATAACTGACTGTTGTGCCCCTTTCTGAACTTTTGAAAATTTAAGTAAAGACACCCCATCTTCAAATGGGATTATCTTCCTCTCTTTCTGAGCAGAATAAGAACCTGCATATCCATATGTGGACTACTTGCCAGGTGGTAAAATAATATCACGAGTGTTTAAATGGGTAGGCATTTGACTCAGCAGTTCCAGGTTAGTAATTGATTGGAAAAGAACTGACTGAGGATTGTATATTGAGACGTTCATATGGCCGGTGCCGCGGCTCAATAGGCTAATCCTCTGCCTTGTGGTGCCGGCACACCGGGTTCTAGTCCCGGTCGGGGCACCAGATTCTGTCCCGGTTGCCCCTCTTCCAGGCCAGCTCTCTGCTGTGGCCCGGGAGTGCAGTGGAGGATGGCCCAAGTGCTTGGCCCTGCACCCCATGGGAGACCAGGAGAAGCACCTGGCTCCTGCCATCGGATAGGCCCGGTGCGGTGCGCTGGTTGCAGTGGCGCTGGCCGCGGCGGCCATTGGAGGGTGAACCAACGGCAAAGGAAGACCTTTCTTTCTGTCTCTGTCTCTCACTGTCCATTCTGCCTGTCAGAAAAAAAAAAAAAAGAAAAGAAAAAAGGAGACGTTAATCCAAGTATTTGTAATACTTAAAATTAGACATCAACTGCAAATATCCACAGATAGAGGTGCAGCTCAGTATGTTATGGTATGTCTGTAGGATTGTTTGTTTTATAGCAATTAAAAATCACCTTCTTAAAATAATTGAGGCAAAAGTGGAATTATCATGTGGTCTTACTTGAGTGCAGAATTTCAGTGTGGGATCATAGGAACATCCCTGTTTGGTAAAGAACACAAAGCATAGTGGATGTAAATAGAAAACTCAGGCAGTAAATATCCTATCTTCAAAATGGATACTTATGGGGCCGGCGCCACGGCTCAATAGGCTAATCCTCCGCCTTGCGGCGCCGGCACACCGGGTTCTAGTCCCGGTCGGGGCGCCGGATTCTGTCCCGGTTGCCCCTCTTCCAGGCCAGCTCTCTGCTGTGGCCCCGGAGTGCAGTGGAGGATGGCTCAAGTCCTTGGGCCCTGCACCCCATGGGAGACCAGGGGAAGCACCTGGCTCCTGGCCTCGGATCAGCGCGATGTGCTGGTTGCAGTGCGCTGGCTGCGGCGGCCATTGGAGGGTGAACCAACAGCAAAAAGGAAGACCTTTCTCTCTCTCTCACTGTCCGTTCTGCCTGTCAAAAAAAAAAAAAAAAAAAAAAGGATACTTATTACCTCTCTGTTGTAGGATTACTGATGTTTTTCACTTCTGTGGTTTCTAAACATTCTACAGTGATTATGTATTCTAATAAAAGTATCATTGCAGTTTTATTTTCCTTAGGAAAAAAATTTATTAGCTAGAACCAGGTGAAGTTGTTTTCATAGTTCATAGTGCTTATCTTCTCCTTGCCCATCATATAAAACTAGAACGGTCAGTCAAGCACCTATATATTAAACCAGGGGTTATTAAAATATATATAGATTTAAGGTTTATTTATTTATTTGAAAGGCAGAACTACAGAGAGGTGGAGGCAAAGAGAGAGAGAGAAAGAGATCCTCCATCCGATGGTTCATTCCCCAAATGGCTGCAACGGCCAGAGCTGAGCCGATCTGAAGCTGGGAGCCAAGAGCTTCTTCTGGGCCTCCCACATGGGTGCAGGAGCCCAAGGATTTAGGCTGTCTTCTGCTGCTTTCCCAGGCCATAGCAGAGAGCTGGATTGGAAGAGGAGCAGCCAGGACTCAAACTGGCACCCATATGGGATGCCAGTACTGCAGGCGGTGGCTTTACACCACAGTGCAGGCCCCTATTAAAATATATTTAACTTCATCTTACTAGCTTTGAGATATGCCATATTTGTCCATATTAAGAATACAGTTAAAATGCAAATCATCAATTTTCTATAGGGTCTGGGATGGCCATTATGAAGTAGGTACCTAATATGTGATTGATGAATGAGGTGTTTGTTGTATAGCACTGAGCTGCCAAAGCTTGCATTGCCTTTCACTCTGACACACCTTCCTGATAACGCATAGAGCGCGCATTAGGAGAGGAAATGGGTCAGTGGCACTACTTGCCTGCCTCTCTCTGCTTTCAGACACACCAGCCCGTCTTCATTCAGCTGCTGCAGTCTGCATTCAGAATTTACAACTGCACCTGGCCAAACCCGGCCCAGAAAGCCTCCGTGGAATCCTGTATCCGAACTTTGGCTGAAGTGGGTAAGGCACTTGCACGTCTCTGCAAGAAGCTGGGCTTTTGGCTGTCGGGCAGTGCAAGTTGCTTCGCAGGATACAACTTACAGAAAACAGACGCGGTTTCTGTGCGGCTGAAGGCAGTCACCACACATGATTCTGAACACTGCATGCTTTTTGGGAGGAAAATACTGTATTTCAGAACTCGGACATCGTCTTATTGTGTCTGGCACTTGGGTCTAGCTCAGGGATTATTTACAGGAATGATTTTAATTAATTGTCATCTCTGATATCATTCTGGAATTGTGTATTAAGTCATCGACTAATGCCTTCATATGACGGTAGGTCTTTTTTGAGGGAATTTCAGTTTTCCACGTTTGTTTGAAATCCGTCAGTATTCATCAAGAGTCTGGGATCCATAGAAGGCTTCAGAAATTACAAATGAAATAGGAGGCCAGGGGGTTAGAAGTAAATAAAGGTTAGCAGATTCTCGAAGAGTTTCTTATAGGTTCCTCTTCTAGAGTGTGTGTGAGAAACTTCATGAGGGCATCCACTGATGGTGGAGGGGAGAAAGGAGAAGAAATACAGATTTGATTGGACTTCTGAGAAACCAAGAGATGCTCATTCTCTACACTGATGTTGGCACTGGGGCGGGTAGTTGCTGTGCATTGCATTGTCATTGTCATTATCACTACAAAAACAATTAGCACTTACCATGCGCAATGCTGACCAATTTATGCGTATTGTCTCCTTTAATCCTCAGAGAGGTTCTTTGATTAATTAAAGTTTACAGCTGAGAAAACAGAGTTGTCTAGGTTATGTAACTTGGCCAGGGTTATAGTATGTGCTCTGCAAATATGTGATACATGACTATGTAATTTAGCTAATTAATGACTTTTTTTAAAGATGTATTTTTATTTGAGAGGCAAAGTTAGAGAGAGAGAGAGAGAGAGAGACAGAGAGAGACAGAGAGAGAGATCTTCCGTCCTCTGGTTCACTCCCCAGGTGGCTGCAAAGATCACAGCTAGGCCGATCTGGAGCCAGGAGCCAGGATCTTCTTCTGGGTTTCAAACGTGGGTGCAGGGGCCCAGGCTCTTGGGCCATCTTCCACTGCTTTCCCAGGCCACTAGCACAGAACTGGATCAGAAGAGAAGCAGCCGAGACATGAACCGGTGCCCATATCTGAAGCTGGTGCTGCAGGCAGAGGCTTAACCTATTACACCACAGCACCAACCCCTAATTAATGACTCCTTAAACATTTTTAGTCTTCTTCCCCATCTGCAGTTTGACCTAACGAATTTTGTATTAACAAAATTTAATGACAGAATGCTGCGATACTAGCATCCTATATGGGTGCCGGTTTGAGTCTTGGCTCCATTCCTGATCCAGCTCCCCACTAAAGTACTTGGGCAAGCAGCAGAGGATGGACCAAGTGCTTGAGACCCTGCATCATGTGGGAGACCCAGAAGAAGCTCCTGGCTCCTGGCTTTGGCCTGTCCCAGCCCTGGCTGTTGTGACCATTTGGAGAGTGAACCAGTGGATGAAAGACTTCTCTCTGTCTCTCCCTCTTTTTTTCTCTGTAACTCTCTCTTTCAAATAAATAAAAATAAATCTTAAAAAATTTAATGGCAGCCTCAGTTTTAATTTGGATATAGTAAAAAGCAGTTATAACCCAAAAGGATCAGTTGACTTTCAGAAGAACTAAGAGACACATATTAGAGTTCATCTAGGTGATTAATGATAAATGAGGATGACACTTCAGAGATGGTTCCTAAACCAACAGGAAACAGATGCACATGGCCACCCCTGCCCCAATCCTCCTCGCTTTCCTGGGGCTCAGGCTGCTGTTCCTTTGGGATGTCCTTGTCGCCCTGCTCGGCCGCTGGCTCTGTGCGGAATCATTCTCGTCGTGAGTGCCTGGTTTCCCTGGAACTCCCGAAGTCTCTGTCCCAGCTGCTGTTCCTGGTCTCCTCTCCAGGCAGCTTCCTACTGCCATCCCTGTTGGAGCTCCCGTGCTCTCTAGATCCCTACAGATGGCCCACATGGACACCTGCTTTGCTGTGCTCTCTGGAAGCTTTTCAGGTGACAGTCCAGGAGGGAAAGGAAGGGATCTGGGAGCAGGAAGAGCTCACAATTTAAACTGTGTCAACAGTACGGAGGACACATGAGAACCTCACTTTTAACTTTTTTTTTTTTTTAATTTATTTGAGAGGCAGAGAGGGAGGGGGAGAGAGAGAGACAGAAACAAAGAGTGAGAGCTCCCATCCACTGGTTTGTTTATCAGATGTCCCTAAGACAAAGGAGTCGAAGCCAGAAACCAGGAACTCAGTTCAGTTCTCTCATCTGGATGGGCAGAGGCCCAATTATTTGAGCCATCACCTGTTGCTTCCCAGGGTACTTATCAGCAGGAACCTGGATTTGAGATCAGAGCCAGAAACTGAACCCAGTACTCCTGTGAGGGATGTAGATGACCCAGGCTGGCATCTGGATTAACTGCTGTACCAGACAACCACCCCAAGAGCCCAGATTTTACATTTTACATAAAAAATGCACATGATGTAATGTCCAGAGGCATATAAATAAAATATTACCATTGATTATCTCTGAGTGGTTGGATGGTAGGGGACTCTGGTTTTCTTGTTCATGCTTTTATGTAATTTCTGAATTTTTAATAATATATTACTCTTTAAGTTATAATGAAACAGCAGTAAAAGTGTTTTAATTTGGACCATATCAACAAGAAAATGTGTCAGCCATTAAAAGATTAAATCGAGGAGCTGGCATGTAACCTAGTGGTTAAGATGTAGTGCCCCATATTGTATTACTTGGGCTCAGTTCCCAGCTCTGGCGGTGCATGGACTCCAGCTTCCTGCAGTGCAGTTTCTGGGAGGTAGCAGTGATGACCCAAGTAACTGGGCTCCTGCCACCTCCATGGGAGATGTGGATCATGTTCCCAGCTCTCATGTGGGCTCAAGCCCAGCCCTGACAGCCACTCCATGTGACTGGGGAGTGAACCTGTGGCAGGAAGATCCTTCTCTCCCCAACCCTCAAAACTAAATGAATGAGTACGTAAACTAACAAACCAATAAACCAAGGGAAAAATCAAATAAATATGATGTTAATTTCCACATAGGAGTATATTATCTCTTTTTTTAAGGATTTATTTTATTGATTTGAAAGGCAGAGTTACAAAGAGGCCCAGCTGCTCCACTTCCAAACCTGTTCCCTGATAGTGTGCCTGGGAAAGCAGCCGTTTGGTGAACGAACCAGCAGTTGGAAGATCTCTCTCTCTCCTTCCCCCTCTCCCTCTCCCTCCCTCCCTCTATCTTCCCTCTCTTCAACTCTGCTTTTCAAATAAATAAATCAATAAATCTTAAAAAAAAAACAAAACAACAAACAAATCAAAGAAACAAAAATAACACAAGAGACAAAGAACTTAGAGCCACAGTGAGATTGTGTATCCCTGAATGTGGCTTCCCAGAGGGTTCATGGTGTGCTCAGTCCGTTCTTATGGAGCAGGATAGCAGGGCTTTGGGGGTTTAAAACAGTCGCAGAATCTGTGTGAGTCTGTCTTTTATTTCTCAGTTCTGAGATTTTATTTTCTTCCATTGCCTATATAGTTATTATAGATAATCAAAACTTTATGATTTAACAGGAAATTTGTATGCTTTAAAAACACATGTGAAAAAAACTGTAAATCAGTTATATCTAGTGTCGGTGCTGGGACCAGCAGTTAAGACACTGCTTGGGTGTCTGCATCTCACGTTGGAGTGCTGGTTCCACTCTTGATTCTAGCTTCCTGCTGATGGCCATGCTGAGAGACAGACACGATGGCCCAGGCAGTAGAGTCCCTGCCACCCGTGTGGGAAAGCCAGCTTGAGATTTGAACTCCTGGCTTCAGCTTGGTACAGACTTGGCTGTTACTGGCATTTGGGGAAAGAACCAGCCGACGGAAGATCTCTTTCCCTTTGAATTTGTCTCTCTCTGTCATTCGAATAAATAAATAAATAATTTTAAGAAATAATTCTACATAAATCTGTTGTCAAAGGGGGTTTGACAGAGTGGTGCTTTGCATACAAGCGCAGTCCTGTCGTGGGCACCAGAGTGTGTTTTGTGTTTTGCTCACTTTGCTCTTTGTCCCTTCTACCCAAACCGTTCCGGGCCCTGGAAACTCTGTCCCCTCACCAACATCTCTGCATTGGCCTCTTCCTCAGCCTGGGCATTGTTCAGCCCCGCATTCCTTGTTTCTCAAAGCAGTGCAGAAAATCACTGTTTTCTTCCTCTTTTATCACTTAAGGAAATTTACTGCTGGACTAATCCCCCTGAAGTGGACTTCCCTCTGTTGGTTTGGGAACATCAGCGCAGAGCCCACCCCTGGCAGCGTTCTTGCTCTCAGCAGCTCAGGACGGACCCCTCCTTGTGTGCTTTATGCTGAGCCCAGCACAGCCCTCCCTTCCCTTCCTCTTGTCCCTCTCTGGGTTCCCACGTGGGCCCTGTGTGACAGCAGATGAAGCTCCCATGCCCATGCGTTGCTCACACCGTAGCTTCCACTGCGGCCACTGCTTGGCACCTTCTCCAGCACCCAGTAACCTTTGGCTCAGGTTCCTCCCTGAAAGCTTTTCGGGACTTCCACATGTATATCTGAGCTCGCCCCATTTGACTGCTTGTCTCTGACACTCTGCATTGCCGTTGTTAGAACCTGTCTCATGTCCCTATTAGAATTTGAGGACGACAGTTGTGAAATGGCTGTCAAATGGTCGTTAATAGAAAGCTGCTGTCTTGATTGAAGGTGAAAGGCAGATTCCGTTTTGTTATGTGCCGCAGGATGACTGCTGCCATGAGCCAAGCAGAGGAGGTTGGGTTTATTGGCGGTAATCGGCTAGGGAAAGCAGACACGTTTAAGGGGACTGATTGTTTTGAGATTACTTTGCTTAAGGACTAAAACAGGGAGCATCCTTATCATGCCACACTTGGCCCTGTTTGATTGGTAACTGTGAACTTCCTGTTTTCATGGAAAATTGACCATTTTCAGAGTCCGGTCTGTCTGCCTGGATCTGACGCCAGCAACTGACTCCGTCCTGGTTTGGTGTGCGCCGTTGGGGCCCGGTGCAGAAGGCTGGTTCAAAGTAGTGGCTTCCTATAAACTTTTTGTAACAATGAGTATAGCTCTGTCTCAAGTCTTACAGCTCAGTCCTTTTTGTTTTTGGCAATGCTTGAAAAATGCACAGAGGCACTAAAACTTAATGTAATTCAAATACATTGGAATTATACTGCAGGTATTAAAAGGAACAAAGAGTACACATATGTAAAATGTAACAAAGTCAGGAGAGTACTTTACGTTCATAAAGTAAATTTTTAGTGCATCTATGTACTGGTCAATACATTCCCTTAAATGCAGATGTCAGTTATAGCAACATTTACATAATACTTTATGATTTGTAAATTACTCTCAAGCACATTAGCTCACCTCATCTGTCATCTCAGAAATACTTCACTCTCTTCATTATTTGTTCATTGAATAGAGGAAGTAGTAAAAAAAATCAGCAAAAACATTTTCCATATCAGCACTTAAAACTTTGCTGAGAGCAGCAAGCATTTCCTGAGTGTTGGTGATCTGGTGACTGTGGATTGGACGTAATTCTTTGCTCCATTTTACTGATAGGGAAATGAGATTAGTAAGGTTAGGCAGCTTGATCAATGGAACATAGGTCGACAGAGACAGAAATGGGATCCGGAGCCTTTGTGGATGGACAGACGAGCAGGCGTATATGGTCTTCTTTATCAAATCACTTTAATAAACATGTAATCTGTTTTATACCTTTAAGGTACAACATAAAGGAGCTGGTAACTGTGGTGTGGTGCAATAAGCTATCAGTTGCTACCCCAGTATCACCTATGCCCTGTTATGGTGCCTCTTTAGGCTGCCCCACTTCCCATCTAGTCCCTGCTAATATGCCTGGGAAAACAGTAGAGAATGGCCCTAGTACAGTGACAGAGAGTAGAATAGATGGGAGAGAGAGAGAGATTGATTTTCTCTCTGTTGGTTTACTCCCCAAATGACTGCAACAGCCAGGGACCAGACTGAAGCCAGGAGTCTGGAACTCCATCCAGATCTCCCACTTGGGTAACAGGGGCCAAGACTTGGACCATCTTCTGCTGATTTCCCAGGCACATTAGCAGGGAGCTGGATGGGAAGCCGAATAGCTGGGCCTTGAACCAGTGCTCCGATATAGGATGCTGTGTTGCAAAGAGCGGCTTAACCTGCTGTGCCATAGTGCCGGTTCCAAGAAATCATTTTTATTTTTTTAAGATTTGTTTATTTGAGAGGCAGAATTATAGACAGAGTGAGAAGAGAGGCAGAGAGAGAAAGGTCTTCTATCCACTGGTTCACTTCCCAAATCGCGGCATAGGGTCTGGTGATTAACACATTGATTAATATGCCTGCAACTTAAACTGGCTGCTTGGATTCAGTTTTTATCTCTCGCTCTTGATTCCAGCTTCCTACTAATGCAGACCTTGGGAGGCAAGGGATGATGGCTTTAGTAACTGGGGCCCTGCCACCCACAGATACACTGTGTTCTTGGCTCCCGAGTGCAGACCAGTATAGCCTCACCACTGTGGGCATTTGGAGAGTGAACCTCCAGATTGCACTATGTCTCTCTCTGAGTCTTGAATAAACATAAAAAGAAAATAAGTCTTTCGGTGACTATCATTATAAGTTTAATTGTGATCCATATGTCTCAGTTTCTTGATTTGAAAGATTTAAGTAACATCTATGTACTCCACACTATGAAAAATAAGGAAATTATCATATTGCCTTTATTTCTTCCTCTATTCTTCGACTCAGTGTTCAAATTATTGCTTGAAATATTATTGGCTTTCCATTGTTATGATTTGTGATGTGTATTTTCTGTTTTGAAAATGATTCTTTCTTGTTTTTAACAGATTTTATTTATTTATTTGGGAGGTAGAGTTAAAGGGGAGAGACACTGAGAGAAGTCTTATATCTGTTAGTTCACTCCCTGAATGGCCCCAGTAGCCAGGGCTGGGCTAGGCCGAAGCCGGGAGCCAGGAACTTCTTCTGGGTCTCTCATGTGGATTCAGAGGCCCAAATACTTAGGCCATCTTCCACTGCTGTCTCAGGCCATAAGAAGGGGAGCAGCTGAGACAGGAACCGACACCCATATGGGAAGCTAGCACCACAGATGGAGGCTTAACATATTATACCACAGCCCTGCCCACCTCTAATAAATTTTTTAAAATTATTAAAAATATAGATCAATATGATAATTTAAGCTGTACACAAAACAAATGCATATAGCTTTCAAATAACTTAAAAAAGACAAGTAACTAGTAAATTAAATTGAGATTTTTTTCAGAAGTCCTTCATAGACTTTACCATATATTGTTTTAAGTCTTTCAAACATTTTTCAATAGATTTGCTGCATTTGTGTCTATAGTATTATTGTTAAATGTTTTGAGCCTGTGATCCGTTGTGAGTTTACCATGTCACGTAAGTTTTCGTGAGCTCTTAAAATTGAATCCACACTCACTTAATTTACTTTGTATGTCATGTTTTCTGATGAAGCTCCTCAGCTTTTTTTTTTTTTTATTAAAGATTTTATTTATTTATTTGAGAGGTAGAGTTACAGACAGTGAGAGGGAGAGACAGAGAGAGAAAGGTCTTCCTTCCATTGGTCCACTCCCCAGATGGCTGCAATGGCTGGAGCTACACCGATCCAAAGCCAAGAGCCAGGTGCTTCTCCCTGGTCTCCCAGTGGGTGCAGGGACCCAAGTACTTGGGCCATCCTTCACTGCTTTCCCAGGCCATAGCAGAGAGCTGGATTGGAAGAGGGGCAGCTGGGACTAGAACCGGCACCCATATGGGATGCCAGCACCACAGGCGGAGGATTAACCTGTGCCATGGAGCTGGCCCCTCCTCAGCTTTTAAATGCTGGGTACTTTTGAATGATTTGCACCTGCGAAGTTCATCAATACTGATGCCCCCCATTGCCACATTTTCTTGTAAGTTTTATAAAATTAGAAATTGATAAGAAGATGCAAGTTCCTAAGTGGTAACAAGTGCAGATTCGCAGGCACAGTCATGACTTGCAGGGGTCTAGCTTGAGTGTGATGTGTAAACATGGTTCTCACTTTCTACCCTCAGTGAGATAAAGGAAGGCTGGGGTGGGAGGAAGGGTGGAGAGCTCTGCAGTGAAAGTGCGCCCTGTGCTCGCTGGTGTCTGAGTCGTGGTTAGGCCGTGTGATTTCTTTAAGTGGCGTCAGTCAGTTGCTGCTCCTCAGTCAACTCATTCATAATAACACATGGGAGAACTGCTTTGAGAAGAAGCATCCGTGAATCGGTTCCATATTATTTCACTTTTGTGTTCCATGTGTTTCATAATCTTCAAATGATTTGGGGGATTAATGCTGGATACGTTGTTGGCAAGACAGTCTATTTTCCAAATGGAAATTCTGTAAAATATCTTTTACAAATGTTTTAAATAATGAACGTCAGTCTTCAAGCCAGTTGTTCCCCTAAATATGAACATGTAGAAAATATTATCCATTTGTGAAGAGAAACCCAGTCTCTGTAAAAATAAATACAGTCTACTTGGGGTTTTGTAGTTGATGGCATAGAGTCTGATGTAATACTCCCTTGTGATTATAGCTTTGAAAAACTATTTAAAAAAATTAAACCTTTTGGAAGCTGTGATAGGACAATATCTTACGAAATTTTGTCACTGATTAATTCAGTTAGTAATGATAATAATTTCTCACTTTCTAAAGGGTGTTGTAATACTTGAGGAGAGACAATGTGTCCAACTGTATCTCCTGTCCTCAATTTCCAGTGCATGCTGGTTAGAAATAACATAGAAAGAAGTCGCAAAGCAAGATGAAACACTTAACTTCTCTGGGGCCGGCCACAATGCCTAGAACATGGTAGGCACTCAGTGAATACTTCATGCATAGGTAAGATAGATAGACAAGTAAAAGGACAGATGTCCAGCTCTTGTCATTGGCTCCGTAATATCCCATTGTGTGACTACATTATAGTTGATTTAATCCCATTGTTTGGTATTTGTGTTATTTCTAATCATTTTGTGCACGAGAGAGAATATAATCAATACCAGTAGGCAAAATTCCTGGGTTACTTTAATTTTGATAGATCTTGCCCTCTGAAGAGGCTGTTCAGTTTATATCCCATGAGCAATGCAGGGGAGAGTGACTTTCTCTTTGATCATGCAGGGTGTTAGGTTTGTCATGATCTAATAAGTAAAAGTATGTTTAGAGCTTAAAACATTATTTGAGAGTCAGGGAAGGGGGAGACCCAGCTGGTTCACTTCCCAAATGTCTGCAGTGGCTGGGACTGAGCTGGGCCAAAGCTAGGAGCTGGGGTCTAATCTCCCACGTAGGTGGCAGGAACCCAATTCCTGCCTCCCAGGGTCTGCATTGGCAGGCGGTTAGAATCAGGAGCCAAACGCAGGAGCTGAATCCAAGCATTCTGATGTGAGACACAGGAATCCCCATCAGTAACTTAGCCACTAGGCCAAACACCTGCCTTTGTTATAATTTTCATGTGAATTTCTCTTTTATGCGTGGAGAAAAAACAACCTTTTCATATGATTGAGTCAGTTGTGTTTCCTAAATTTATTGTGAACTGTCTCTTGTGATTTGATCACTTTTTCCAATAGTTTTTTTTCTTAATTACTTGCATATCATTTATATATTAAAGGAGAGAAGCTTTTTGCCAGTAAGTAACAATTTGTTTTTTTAATTTGTCATTTGTCATTTTAGTTTTGATTTTTGACATGCATAATTCTTATTTTCCTTTAGGCTTTTTAGTTTTCTTTTTTAAAAAGATTTATTTATTTATGGCAGAGTTACAGAGAGGCAGAGAGGCAGAGAGAGAGAGAGAGAGAGAGAATGGTCTTCCACCATTGGTTCACTCCCTAGATGGCCACAATGGCTGGAGCTGCACCTATCTGAAGCCAGAATCCTCTTCCAGGTCTCCCATGTAGGTGCAGGGCTCAAGGACTTGGGCCATCTTCCACTGCTTTCCCAGGCCATAGCAGAGAGCTGGATTGGAAGTGGAACAGCTGGGACTCGAACTGGTGTCCATATGGGATGCCAGCACTGCAGGTGCTGCCTTTACCTGTTACGCCACAGCGCTGGTCGCCTAGGTTTCCTTTCATCTTCAGATTAGCCTTGATCAGTCTGGGATATTGTTTGATTTCCCATGGAGATTTTCATGGTTTGTCTGCTCCCTTGTGATTTTGATGTTGCTGTTTAAAATTTTGAGCTGTAGGATATGAGGCGTGGAATCAGCTTTATTTTTTCCAGATGACTAGTCAGGTGTGCCAATATTAGTCCTTGGATATCCCATAAAAACTTTGTACTTTGCTCAGCTTGAGGATTCATTGAAAATACCCGGAAAGTCTGAGCTCCAAATAAGAAATGTATTTAATATCTTTAATGTTCTTCCTGCTTAAAAATCCTGCAGTGCTTCAGTACGGGTGTATCCTGGTTCTTTGACATTATCTAGAGATGGTTGTGCTCTCTTCCCACACCATTCTACCTGCCCTGTGCTCCAACTCTTTGTCATCTGTTTGGGCCTTTACGGTAGTGCTTGACAACCACCCAGGTTTCCTAATTATGCTAGCTGCTACCTTTCTCCCTTACCTGTCAGTTTAATCTAAGCATTTTTTCCCATGGCACCTATCACTGCTTTATGTGTGTTCTCAGAGATTTGGGTCTGGCAGATAACATCAGTAATTCCATCTAATTAAAACATTTCGTATAATATGCAATATTTAATGAATAATGATTAGAAGTAGATATTTATTACATCTGAAGATCACAGCAAAGACTTGTCCTATCCAGAGAACTTTCAGGATTGATAAGCCTAATTAGAAAGTTAGCCTAGTATGCATACCTCTGGGTAACAATAGCTCACTTCAGAGGGTTAGTTATTGCTTTGCAGCACTCTGCAAAGATCAACGCATGGGTGATAATTCACTACTCTCTCCTTTAGTTTTTTTAAGGACCCTGTAGACCTACTCTCTGGCCCTGTATCCTGAATGTAGTAGTATCTTAGTTGCATTGTGACTTAGAACTGAAATAGCAACAATTATTTTTTAAACTTTAATGTGAGCCTGTCTGTGAAATCCTGCAGTTGGGTTACTGCTACAGGCTGGGAGATTGGCTGTCTGTAGTTGAATCATTAGCTCTTTCTTAGTGAAAAGCAGAGGTGGGGAATCAGGGGGAATCCCAAGTGTAATTAATCCCAAGCATATGTCCTAGGTGACATTTCCACATACTGTGGAGCCCAGAATATTTTTGTGCTTAATAAAGGTAAGCTAAGTTTGGATCATTTGAAAAAATTGTCATCTACTTATTAATATTCTTGTGAATGAACTCATAATTCTTTTCCTAGTCATAGTTTTCTGTTTTGTTATTCTGCTTAATTTTTAAACATTGGAAAGATAAATTAATGCTGTCAATTCGGTTTCAAATTAATATTTATACTATTTTGACAGTGAATCTGTTTCAGACCACGTCTTTCCACATACTTGTGTTTTTACAATGGATTGTAAAAACTTTATCATTATCTGCACAGGGACCATTTTATCTCAGATTCTATTTTCCTCAATTGCATAGTTAATTTTCTTTTATTGCCTGGAAATTGTGATGTAGCCATTGGCGAGAGTTTACCTTTAGGCAGGGGAAATTGTGTATTTTATGTGGCTAATTTGTATCGTGCAGTTTATGCTACCACAGGACACTACAATCATCGTGGTACAGTTTGGGAAAAGGTAAACTCCTTCCAGTCAGTTTGGGGTTGGTGGAAGCTCCGAGGCTGGCTCGTCCACAACGCTGGCCAGAGGAACGTGCAGGGACAGTAGCCTCCCAAGAGACTCAGGCCAGTGAGCTTCCTTGAGCTCACTAAGAAAGGTCTGTGTTGTGAATCAGAGTTACTGCCACTGGACTGCATTCCCACTGGTGCCACCAGGAGAGTACTTACTGAGTACGTCTTTATGTGAACCATATTTCCATCAACAACACTTACAATGCAACTTCAAAAAAGTTCATGGAAAACAGGGTTGAAACATGCGTATTTTGATGCAAAACAAAAAAAAAATTGAAACCTGTGCGTAGGAGAGGTCTTCATGAAGTTTATAGAGGATGCCAATTCAGAAAAAGCTCTACATGGAATAGAAAACAGTTTTGCACCAAGATCAACTCATTTTTTTAAAAAATGTGTTTAATTCTTTGATGGGCTGGCGCTGTGGCACAATAGGTTAATCTTCCGCATGAGGCGCTGTTATCCCATATGGCTGCTGGTTCTATTCCCAGCTGCTCCTCTTCCAATCCAGCTGTCTGCTATGGCCTGGGAAAGCAGTAGAAGATGGCCCAAGTATTTGGGACTCTGTACCTGCATGGGAGACCCGGAAGAATCTCCTGGCTCCTGGCTTCGGATCAGTGCAGCTCCGGCCGTTGTGGCCATTTGGGGAGTGAACCAATGGAAGGAAGACCTTTCTCTCTGACTCTTCCTCTCACTGTCTGTCACTCTACCTCTCAAATAAATAAATAAAATCTTAAACAAAAGTTAAAAAAAAGTATTTATTTCTTTGAAAGACACAGATTTACAGAGAGAAACTTCCATCTGCTGGTTCACTTCCCAGATGGCTGCGATGGCCAGGGCTGAGCCAGGCCAAAGCCAGGAGCCCGAAGCTTCATCTGGGTCTCCCACGTGGGTGGCAGGGGCCCAGGGATTTGGGCTAGCCTTTGCTGCTTTCCCAGGCTCATCAGCAGGGAGCCAGGGAAGTGGAGCAGCCAGGAATTGAGCCTGCACCCATATGGGATGTTGGTGTTGCAGACGGCAGTTTAACCTGCTGTGCCACACTCTGGTCCCATAAACTCATGTTTTAATTCAGTTTGCCTTGAACTTTTTGAAGCATGCTTTTATTTGATTGACAGTTCCATCACATATACCAGATTCCTAAAGTGATAGGGAAGTCCACATCTTCTCCCCAGTCTGTTTAAACAACAGTGGCAAGTTGGTTGCAACGTGTTTTGAATGATGTGAGGTTTGTAATTGTTTAATTTTTGTTGCTTAGAAAATAGCATGGAAGAAGTATTTTCTTCTGTTTGACTTTTGAATATTTGGCGCAAATACAGCTTACATGTGTAACAGCCAGACAAGGGTGAGAACCTTGCCAGGGTTTGATTGTGGTGCAGAATTAGGCATTTATAAAGCTATGTGCCTCCTGGCAGTGTCCAGTCCTGAGCTTCAGATGGGACACAAGTGCTGTTGTACCGCTGTGTGGGAGGGACATGAGCAAAGACACTGAATGCTTTGGAAAAGCGAAGTTTCTCACACACATCAGGAAAATCTCCAGGGGCGATCGGGGCAGTGGTACAGCAGTGGATTGCCTTCTGTCTTTTGTTATTCTCTTTAAACTCCGACTCCAGTTCTTGTTTAAACCGATATCCTTTTTTTGTATTGATGGTTAGATTGTCCATTTTCAAAGTTTTGAAGTTTCAGCTTGGAGGATTTTTTTTTAAGATTTATTTGTTTATTTGAAAGGCAGAGTTACAGAGAGAGAGAGCAGGAGACACAGGGAGAGACCTTCCATCTGCTGGTTCACTCCCCAAATGGCTGCAATGCCCAGGCGAAGTCAGGAGCCTGGAACTTCTTTCGGGGCTCCCATGTGGGTGCAGGGGCCCAGTGCTTTTCCATGGTATTATCAGGGAGCTGGATCAAAAGTGGAACTTTTTTGAATTTGGAACTCAAGCTGGTACCCATGTGGCTTAACCTGCTGTACCGCAGTGCCGGCTCTTGTCAGTTCACCATTCAATGAAGCAAGCCAGATTCTTTTTTTTTTTTTTTTTTTTAAGATTTTATTTATTTATTTGAGAGGCAGAGTTACAGACAGTGAGAGGGAGAGACAGAGAGAGAGGTCTTCCCTCAGTTGGTTCACTCCTCAGATGGCTGCAACAGCCAGAGCTGCGCCAATCTGAAGCCAGGAGCCAGGTGATTCTTCCTGGTCTCCCACATGGGTACAAGGGACCAAGGACCTGGGCCATCCTCTAGTACTTTCCCCAGACCATAGCACAGAACTGGATTGGAAGAGGAATGGACGGGACTAGAACCGGCGCCCATATGGGATGCCAGCACTGCAGGCAGAGGAATAACCTACTGCGCCACAGTGCCGGCCCCTCTTTTTATTTTGTTATTAAAGATTTATTTTATTTATCTGAAAGACAGAGTTACAGAGAGAGGTAGAGACACAGAGAGAGGTCTTCCATCTGCTGGTTCACTCCCCAGATGGCCGCAACGGCCGGAGCTGTGCCGATCTGAAGCTAGGAGCCTCTTCCTGGTCTCCCACGCGGGTGCAGGGCCCAAGCACTTGGGCCATCCTCCACTGCTTCCCTGGGCCACAGCAGAGAGCTGGATCAGAAGAGGACCGGCAGGGAATAGAACTGGCGCCCTCATGGGATGCCGGCGCTTCAGGACAGGGCTCTAACCCACTGCACCACAGCGCCAGCCCCAAGCCAGATTCTTTATCCATCCACCCGTCCACTTATCCATCTCTCCATTCTCTCCCCCCTTCATGATTCCCCAATTTCTTCCTCCCTCCCTCCCTCCCTTCCTTCCTTTTAATTTTTATTCATTTATGATAAGTCTTGGGGGTAGGCATTGGGGCGGGCATCTGGCCTGCTGGTTAACACATTGGTTATTATGCATACAACTTAAACTGCCTGCTTGGATTCAGTTCTTATCTCTCGCTCTTGATTCCTGCTTCCTACTAACGCAACCTTGGGAGGCAACAGGTGATGGCTTTAGTAATTGCAGCCCTGCCATCCACAGTTACACTGTGTTCCTGGCTCCCGAGTGCAGCCCAGTGCAGCCTCACCACTGTGGGCATTTGGAGAATGAACCAACAGATTGCACTATGTCTCTTTCTCTCTGAGTCTTGAATAAACATAAAAAGAAAATAAGTCTTTTGATGACTATCATTGTGAGTTTAATTGTGATCCATATATCTCTGTTTCTTGATTTGAAAGATTTAAGTAACATCTATGTACTCCACACCATGGAAAATAAGGAAATTATCATATTGGCTTCGTTTCTTCCTCTATTCTTCGACTCAGTGCTCAAATTGTTGCTTGAAATATTATTGGCTTTCTGTTATGATTTGTGATATATATCTATTTATTTGTGATATGTATATTTGTGATTTAGATATTTGGGATATATATATTTATTTCTGATATATTTTTTCCAAATATTCTCTTATGGGTAGATGAATACTAGAAATTAATGATCAGAGCTTACAAGTTAAGATGTGGAAATACTTTTCATGATATAACCATTTGAGATAAAAATACAGTGCTGCAATATGAAAACTTTCTCAACTGGAAGAGAGTTTCTTAACCATTGCTATCCAATGAGTGTTTTTCCTTTCACCTCAAACTTTAGGTCCATATTCAGTTGCCATAGTTTCTTGGATTCCTGTTCACCTTCTCTTGATTACTTTCTTTTTTGAGTAAATTTTTTATAAGAGATGCAGAGAAAAGTTTCTGAGCCTTTGCCTTATCTGGAATGTTGTTACTGGGGAATCACATTTGCATTGTTGTTCAGATGGATATGAAGTCCTGTTTCGAAACTGTCCATCTAATCTCTAAAGAATACGTTCTACTATCTTACAGCATTCAGTGCTGATTATAAGTCTGGTACCTCTGATTCTGCATAGGAATCCTCCTTTCTCCTGGGAAGTCTGTGAGATTTTTTCCTTTTTACTATTGATATTTGCGTTAGTTTCTGTGGCTGGCACAGGAAATCATAACTTAGTGTCTTGAAGCATCAGAATATTTCTGTTTCAGAGTGCTGGAGACGGGAGTCTGCAAGCGAAATAACAGCCTCACCAGGCTCTCTGAGGAGGTTCCAGGGAAGACTCTTCCCTGTCTTCTCTCAGCTTCCGGTGTTTGCCACAGTCCTGGCATTTCTGGGCTTGCACCACCAGCCATCCAGTCTGTGCCTCCATCTTCGCTGGAGTTCTTCCCTCTCTGTGTATCTTTGTGCCTAAAGGTGTATGTGTTGGGGTCTTGGTCCTCAGTGTGGTGACACTGGGCGGGGACGGTGACTGGTTATGGCCGGTGCCTTGCTGCTCTCTGCTTTCCTTTCTTGCTGTCTGACCCGTCCCCCCTTGCACACCCTCCCTGTGTGATGCCGTCTGCTGTGCGGTCCTCACCAGAGCTGAACCTCTTTGGGCAGTATGCCCTAGAGCCTCCAGAGAGGTGTTCTATTACAGTAACAGAAAACTGACCAGCTCCTCTCGCCTGAACTGGATGAGAGCCCACACACGCCTTCATCCAGGACGACCTCCATGTACCTGGTTTCATCCGCATTCACAGATAGTGTGATGAAGACTGCAGGATGTAGCTCTGAGGGACACAGTGGAGTCCATTATCGGATTCCAAACTTATCTTTTTTTTAAACTTTTATTTAATGAATATAAATTTCCAAAGTACAGCTTATGGATTACAATAGCTTCCCCTCCCCCACAACTTCCCTCCACCCACAACCCTCCCATCTCCCGCTCCTTTTCCCTTTCCATTCACATCAAGATTCATTTTCAATTATCTTTATATACAGAAGATCAATTCAGTATATATTAAGTAACGCTTTCAACAGTTTGTACCCACACAGAAACACAAAGTATAAAATACTGTTTCAGTACTAGTTATAGCATTAAATCACAATATATAGCACATTTAGGACAGAGATCCTACATGAGGAGTAAGTACACAGTGACTCCTGTTGTTGACTTAACAAATTGACACTCTTGTTTATGGCGTGAGTAAACACCCTAGGCTCTTGTCATGAGTTGCCAAAGCTATGGAGGCCTTTTGAGTTCGCCAACTCTGATCATTCCTGGAGGAAGGACAGTCTATTCAATCAATGGTGCTGGGAAAATTGGATTTCCATGTGTAGAAGCATGAAGCAAGACCCCTACCTTACACCTTACACAAAAATCCACTCAACGTGGAATAAAGACTTAAATCTACGACCTGACACCATCAAATTATTAGAGAACATTGGAGAAACCCTACAAAATATTGGCACTGGCAAAGACTTCTTGGAAAAGACCCCGGAGGCACCGGTAGTCAAAGCCAAAATTAACTAATGGGATTGCATCAAATTGAGAAGTTTCTGTACTGCAAAAGAAACAGGAGAGTGAAGAGGCAACCAACAGAATGGGAAAAAATATTTGCAAACTATGCAACCGATAAAGGATTAATAACCAGAATCTACAAAGAGATCAAGAAACTCCACAACAACAAAACAAACAACCCACTTGAGAGATGGGCCAGGGACCTCAATAGACATTTTTCAAAAGAGGAAATCCAAAGGGCCAATAGGCACATGAAAAAATGTTCAGGATCACTAGCCATCAGGGAAATGCAAATCAAAACCACAATGAGGTTTTACCTCAGCCCAGTTAGAATGGCTCACATACAGAAATCTACCAACAATAGATGCTGGCAAGGATGTGGGGAAAAAGGGACACTAACCCACTGTTGGTGGGAATGCAAACTGGTGCAGCCACTGTGGAATTCAGTCTGGAGATTCCTCAGAAACCTGAAGATAACCCTACCGTTCGACCCAGCCATCCCACTCCTTGGAATTTACCCAAAGGAAATGAAATTGGCAAACAAAAAAACTGTCTGCACCTTAATGTTTATTGCAGCTCAATTCACAATAGCTAAGACCTGGAACCAACCCAAATGCCCATCAACAGTAGACTGGATAAAGAAATTATGGGACATGTACTCTATAGAATACTATACAGCAGTCAAAACAATGAAATCCGGTCATTTGCAACAAAATGGAGGAATCTGGAACACATTATGCTGAGTGAAATAAGGAGTCCCAAAGGGACAAATATCATATGTTCTTCCTGATCGGTGACAACTAACTGAGCACCAAAAAGGAAACCTGTTCAAGTGAAATGGACACTATGAGAAACAGTGACTTGATCAGCCCTTGTCCTGACTGTTGATGAACAACTTAATACTTTATCCCTTTTAGTATTTTTTTGTCCTACTTAATACTATTGGTTGAACTCTGTTATTAATACACCATTATTCTTAAGTGTTGAATCTTAACTGAAAAGTGATCCTTGTTAAATATAAGATTGGGATTAAGAGAGGGAAGAGATGTACAGTTTGGGACACGCTCAATCCCAAATTGACTTGCCCCAAATGGTGGAGTTAGAATCGTGCCAGGGGATTCCAATACAATCCCATCAAGGTTGCATGTACCAATGCCATCTCACTAGTCCAAGTGATCAGTTTCTGTTCACATTTGATCATAATGATAGGACTAAGAGTCAAAGGGATCACATAAACAAGACTAGTGTCTGCTAATACTGATAGAATAAAAAAGGGAGAGAATGATCCAACATGGGAAGCAGGATACACAGCAGACTCATAGAATGGCAGATGTCCTAAACAGCACTCTGGCCTCAGAATCAGCCCTAAAGGCATTTGGATCCGGCTGAAAAGCCCATGAGAGTATTTCAGGCATGGAAAGCCAAGACACTGTGGCACAAACAAACAAACAAAACCTAAATGAAAGATCTCTGTGAGTGAGATCCCAGTGGAAAGAACAGGCCATCAAAGAAGGAGGTACCTTTCTCTGAAGGGAGGAGAGAACTTCCACTTGGACTATGACCTTGTCTAAATATGATCAGAGTCAGGATTCCAAACCTCTACAGGCACTTGACCACTATGTGTGTGTACCCCTGTTTAACATACACTGGACCCTTTCAGTTTGCACATTTATGGCCGTCTGCAGCTCACACAAGTTGTCTTCTGTTATTTTCTTCACTATTTGCTCCCTTTCACTGTGTCTTCTAGTCCTTTCTGGAACTCAACATTTGTTAGGGGTTTAACTTCCTGGATTGGCTTCTCTATTTCACAATCCTTGTTTTATTTTCCCTTTCGATCTTTTATGCCTTAAGTTCTAGAAGATTCCTTGACTTCCTTTTCCAGATTACTTTGTGCTTGACCTTTTTTATGCAGCTGGTTGTTGCATTCATTTCTATGATGTCTATTTTTTCTGATTTTCCAATTTTTTTGCATGTAATACATACTCAGAATTTTCTGAGGACAATAACTGGAATTATTTAAACATGTTTTGCTTTAGCTGGAATGCTCTCTTCGCTGGGCTCGGTCCTTTCTAACGTTCCTGGTTTTCCTGATGACCCTTGCTGGTGTGTCTGAATTACAGTATCTGTAATGAGTGGTGTGAGTGGCTGGATGGCTTCCCCCTGTGGTTTTAAGGGCCTACTTCGCTCCCTGAATCCTCATTTAAATGACAACTCTGACCTGGAGTTACGTGTGCCAAACTGAGCAAATGCTATGTAGTCTCTTCTTTGGGGTCGGGGAGTGATGCGATTAATAGCAGGAAGCAGACCGGGAACACCAGCGAATCTTACTACCTGGGGGCGTTCGCTGGAGTGCTGCAGCCTTGAATACATCTGCCTCCTCTGCTCAGGCTGCCTCCTTTGTCTGTCCTCCCCCTCCCCTGTGTTTGACGATCCTTGGAGCTACTTGAAGTGAGAAGATGCTCCGCTTCCAGTCAAACCCTCACACCTTGATTTGGCATTCTCTGCCGTCAGATATTCTTCTGTCCTGGGAGAACGCTTCTGCATGTCTCTGCCTTTATCCTCTGGGTAAGACCTGCTGCTGCCAACTGCTCTGTGCTAGTCAGAAGGAGGAGGGCCTGGACGTCCCAACTCTGCATCTGTGATTCGTTGATGAGTGGCCGCAGTGACACCTCACACCCCAGGTCACATTCTGTATTAGTTGACTATGTGTCTGGAAAGGCCTGTTCCAACTCTGATCTCCCGTGGGCACTTTATTCTCTTTGTTCTCTTGTGGGATAATCCTGTCTTCATTCTGTCTTACAAAAACACCTCAGTGTTTGTGTTTTTCTTGTGGCAGGCCACTCCATTTTTCAGTGTAGTTGTGATGTATCTGCTAAAATATAAGTTTCAGTGGATCTTGGAGAAAAGGACCTATCGTGTGCATCATGTTTCAATGCATGCCTTTTTTTAGAGATTTATTTATTTATTTGAAAGAGTTACACAGAGAGAGGAGAGGCAGGGAGAGAGAGAAAGAGAGGGCAAGAGGGAGGGAGGGAGGGAGGGAGAGAGAAGAGAAAGAGAAAGAGGTCTTCCATCTGCTGGTTCACTCCCCAGTAAGCTGCAATGGCTGGAGCTGCACCGATCCGAAGCCAGGAGCTAGGAGCATCTTCCAGGTTTCCCACGGGGATGCAGGGGCCTAAGGACTTGGGCCATCTTCTGCTGCTTTCTCAGGCCAAAGCAGAGAGCTGGATCGGAAGTGGAGCAGCCAGGTCTCGAATCAGCGCCCATATGGGATGACTGCACTTCAGGCCAGGGTGTTAACCCACTGCGTCATAGAGCTGGCCCCTCAATGCATACTTTTAGCACTCTTTATTTTTTCACTTTTTATTAGTACTCTTAGATGTTGTAAACCCTGCGTGTGTGTGTGTGCGCGTGTGTTTGTGCTCATGTGCAGGCACACACTAATTAAGTTAATGAAGAAATTGGCAGGATTTTATCATGTGTTTTCCGTCTGCCTTCCTGCTTTCTTTGGCATCTGGGAAGTATAAATCTGCCTCGTTGTTTTAGTGTTTTTCTGTATCGATGCGGTATCAATTGTTTCAAACATTAATCATTGCAAAATCAAATAAGTTCTTGAAAGTTTAATGATCTGCCTTTACTAATTGGTCTTAGGAATTGAAATACTTTCAGGTTAAAAGCTTTTGTAGTTATATAAAGCAATTTAATGGCAGAGCTTAAAAATTTGATGCTTTTTCTTTTTTATTCTATGTGTATCAGATTGTATCATGTGTAATAAACTATAGTCCAGTTAAGAGGGAAACATTTCAAATCTTTCTTTTTCAGCAAAAAATCGTGGCATTGCCATTCCGGTGGATTTGGACAGTCAGGTCAACACTCTGTTCATGAAGAGCCACTCCAATATGGTGCAGAGAGCAGCCATGGGCTGGAGACTGTCGGCTCGCTCTGGACCACGCTTTAAGGAAGCTCTTGGAGGGCCTGCTTGGGACTACAGAAATATTATTGAGAAGTTACAGGTACAGTGAGAGCATGAAATCACATTCGTATCTTCTGAATTTCAGGTTTTAAAATACATTGTCACACGAATTCTGGGTGATTACAAGCTTTATTTTACAACCCTCTACTACCACTAGTCTAGTTATTTATGAGGCAGAGAGAGAGCAGGACATACTGACAGATACACACAGAGACAGGTGGAGGGGGAGAGAGAGCACAAGCAAGCTTGGAATTATTGGCTCCCCTCTCAAGTGCCTGTGATGGCTGGACCCGGGCAGGGGCCAGGAGACAAGAATGTGATCTGTGTCTCCTATGTGGGTGGCTGGAACCCGATTTCTTTGAGCCATCACTGCTGCCTCCCAGTGTCTGCCCTAGCAGGAAGCTGGAGTCAGGAGCCAGAGCTGGGCATTGAACCCAGACACTCTGTTGTGGGGCCATGGTGACTTAACCAGTATTTTAAATGCTAGGCTAAATACCCACCCAACCACTACCTTTTTAAATATATGGCTTCCAGAGAAAAGTTGTTTTATTTTTTTAATGTGTTTCAATGGTATATACAGTAGTGAGTAGTGGGTCTTAATATCAAAATAATAATAATAATATCTGATAAGACTGGTAAAATGTGAGATTTAGATCATAAATTAGATATTTGTAGTCTTGCTTAAATTTATCTTTCAGTATTATGTTACAATCTTTTGGTCAGGATGCTGTAGGGATCTTTATTCCTAAGTGACTTGCATAGTATCTCACTCTTGTCTTTGGTTGGACATTCTGAGACAGTGGGTAAAGAAAGAAGTACTGGTCTGCTTGGCTGCTGTAACAGAATACCACAGACTGGATGGCTTAGTTAGGCCATGGAAGTTCGTCTTCTCACTGTTGTGGAAGCTGGAAATCCAAGGCCATGGTGTCAGAAGTGTTTTTTTCTGAGGCCTCTGTCCTGGGCTTGCAAGTAGCTGCCTTCTCTGAGCCCACCTGGGGCTTCCCTTGTCTGCTTGCACCACCTGTGTTGTAATGCTCTCTTCTCATGAGGGCCACAGTCATGTTGGTTTAAGGCCCACCCACAAAAACTCTGAAAGATCCTGTCTCTAAATAGAGCCACATTATAAAAGGCTGTGAGTTAAAATATCAGCTCATGAATTTGGAGGAATAGGACTACCATTCAACCCATAACAGATATCTTCCCATCCACATAGTAAGTGTAAAATTTCATGGAGTTAGTAGGAATATGATTTGATAAAGTGTTTAACTTTGGAGAATGGTAAATTCAGGAATGGGAATAAATATTCTTTAAGGATCATGTGTAGATGCATGTTAAATGTGATTAAAAGGACAAGCTAGATTTAGATAGTATGAGAAACTTGAAGGCTATGAGTCGTCAACAGTGTGAGGAAAAGTCATTATATAAATGAGTAAGTGGTTATTGGTTTATAGGATAGGATTTCAGAAGGAGCCTGGAGAAAGGCAGATTAGTTGGGAGTTACTTAGGTGGCTGTATGAATGTTATGAAGAAACAGGTGTTTAAGATAATAGTGAGGGCAGGATCAGCACACTTGGGGCTGAGGTAGAGTGAGGACAGGAGAGGAGTGTTTTGTTGTTGTTGTTTAGATTTATTATTTATTTGAAAGCAGAGTTACAGAGAGAAAGATCTTCCATTCCTTGGTTCACTTCCCAAATGACCACAACAACTGGGGCTGGGGCAGCCTGAAGCCAGGAAACAGGAACTCCTTCCGGGTTTCTCACGTGAGTGCAGGAGCACTTGGACCATCTTCCATTGCTTTCCCAGATACATTAGCAGGGAGCTGGATCAGAAGGGAAGTAGCCCATACTCAAACCAGCATCCATATGGGATACCTGTGTAGCAGGTCATGAATTAACCCACTGCAACACAGCACAGGCTTCCCCAAGCAGAGTTCGAGAGGCCCTGGTGATTGGAGATCAGGTGCTGTTAAGACTGTTGTAGGAGTAAAGAAGAGGAGAGGGGGCCGGCACTGTGGTGTCTCAGGTAAAGCTGCCACCTGCGACACCGGCGTCCCATATGGGTGCTAGTTCGAGTCTTGGCTGCTCTGCTTCCGATCCAGCTCTCTGCTGTGGCCCAGGAAGGCAGTAGAAGATGGCCCAAGTCCTTGGGCCCCTGCACCCGCATGGGAGACCCAGAAGGACTCCTGGCCCCTGGCTTCGGATTGGCACAGCTCAGGACGTTGTGGGCAGTTGGGGAGTGAACCAGTGGATGGAAGTCCTCTCCCTCCCTCTCTCTCTCTCTGCCTCTCCTTCTCTCTCTGTGTAATTCTGACTTTCAGATAAATAACTAAGTAAATAAATCTTTAAAGAAAAAGAAGAGGGGAGGTGTGGACACAGTAGGAGGGTAATGGCTCTGGTCATTAAAAAATGCGCTGAAGTATGTTAATAGTTTACTCAGTATCTTAGAAGTGAAGTCGATACAAGGGCATAAAGCCATGTATAGTTTTCATAATATGAATTTTCCGTGAACTTTTTGAAGACCTTGCATATCTGAAATAGTTGGAGCAAGGATAGTGGTGGTTGTTGGTACAAGAGAGAATGTAGTGATAAAAAATAGTGACTAAGAGTGGCAGAAAATCCAAATAAAAAGAAAGGCAGAGTCAAGAAGAGTGGAAGACAGGCAGATTGGTGAAGCTGAGGCAGGGGCACATTTCAGAGCTGAGGTAGGGAGTGGTGTGAGCTGGCCTACAGACGGTGTGCCTTAAGCTTCTCCTAGAACAGTGATTGCATTCATGAAATACTTACCCAGAAAATTCCACACCAGCCACTGTGTGAAGTGTTCCAGCTAGAGCAATGGGGTCTGTGCTCTCCTGGGACATACATTGTAAGTCATGAAATAAATGATGAAGTGTCAGGTAATTAAATGTGCTGTGAATGAAATAAAGCAGAAAGACCGTGTGGGGGAGAATGACTGGCAGAGTGATCCTGTAGTTAGGGAGTTGCTCTTTAACAAGGGGACATCTGTGTTGAGACCTGCATAGTGAAGGGAGTCATCTACTCAGAGGTTTGGAGACAGAGTGTTATGGGAAGGGGACAGCAGAGGCAAAGGCAGATTAGCCAGGAGTGAAGTTGGTTAACTTGAGTCAAGAGATGTTTATTGGGGCAGGGGTTTAGGGATTAAAGGAGGAACGTATTAAGAGATGAGGCATCAAACCATGTAGAGACTTCGTTGGTGCTATGGTCTGAATGTTTGAGTGCCCCTGTGTTGAAATCCTCATTCCCCCCCAAGATGGATATGAGTAGGTGAGGCCTTTGGGGAGGGGATTATAGCATGAGAATGGAACCCTCAATAATGGGATTAGTGCCCGTAGAGAATTAGACCCAAGGGAGATGTTACCGTGTGAGGATTATCATGAAGGCACCTCTCTGAGCCAGGAAGTGGGGCTGACTAGGCACCAAATCTGCTGATACCTTGATCTTAAGCTTCTCATTCTAGAATAAGTTCTGTTGTTGGTAAGCTTCCCAGTTGATAGGATGTTGTTACAGCAGCCTGAATGGATGAAGACCCATGGTTAAGGCATTTGGGTTATATTGTATGTGTGAAAGCAAGTTGTTGCAGATTTTCCCAAGTGGAAAGATGTTACCTGGTTTACCAGGAAAAAGATCACTATGAGTTTAGAGTGGATTTTGGGGTCCAGACATGGAAGCAGTAATTTATCTCAGTGTCTTTGCCTGAATTCAGGCAAAAGGAGATACCAATAATAATGAAGAGAAGTGGGTGAATTTTGGATGTGTTTGGTTATGAGGGCAACAGGATTTGCTAGACAGGGAAGGGGAATCAAGGATGTCTCTGGGTTCGATGTGGTTCTGTCACTTGCTAAGATAAGAAGTAGTAGGAGAGAAAGAGCTTGGGGGAGAGTCTGAGTTAGCGTTCTATTGGGGGAATTTTATTTATTTATTTAAGTTTTGTTTATTTATTTGAGTGTCAGAGAAAAATACAGACAACCAGAGACACAGAGAGTTCCCATCTGCAGATTTAGTCCTCAGCCCATCTGGGGTAAAGCCAGGGGCCAGGAACTCAATCCAGATCCTTCTTCTGGATGGCAAGAACCTAACTGCTTGCCCCATCACTGTTGCCTCCCAGGGTGTGCATTGGCAGGAAGTGGAATTGGAAGTGGAGCTGGGTCTTGAACCCAGGCATGCCTGCCCTATTGGGGAGTTTTAGTTTTGAGATACCTAAGTGGGAGCCAGCTAGGCCACTGGATGCATGAACCTGGGGTGTTTTGGAAAGGTGTCTATGCTGGAAACGTAAATGAGGAAAATTCCGGGAAAATTAAAACCACACAAGAAACATGTATGGAACTGGGTGAGATCTCAGAAGAAAAGATGTAGAAGAGAAAAGAATCAGGGGCTATGTGAATTGGTGAAGGAATAGTTAGGACGTAAGTGGACAATAAAGAAAGCACGGTGTCACGGATGCCAAGAGCAGAAAGCACTTTAAAGTGTAGGAACCAGTCTGGGCTTTTGGCCTGGTGGTTAAGATGCTGGCTGAGAAGCCCATGTCCCATACTGGAATGCCTGGGTTTGGGTCCCAGATCAGTGTGTGATTCTAACTTCCTCTACTCCCTGGGAGGCAGTAGATGATGGCTTAAGTGGTTGGGTCTCTGGTACTCACAAGGCAGACCTAGGTTGAGTTCCTGGCTCCCAGCTTCTGCCAGACCCAGCTCAACTGTTATGGACATGGGGAAGCAAGCCAAAGAATGAAAGCTCTCTGTCTCATAAATAAATAAATATTTTTTAAAAATTGCTTCCGACTTAACTGAAAAAGAAGAGCATTGGAACCAGTGTGGGAAATGCATGGCAGTGATGAAATCAGATGAGATCAGAACCATAACCCTTCCATAACAATGACTGCAGCATTTATAAGGAGTGGGGACCAGTCTGTCAGAGGCTGTTCTGTGTGCTTGCCTTTCATCCTCACGGCAAGCCCACGTGATTGTCAGCGTCGTTATCCCAGTGTCCATATGGGGAAACAGTGATTTAAAGAAGTAACCCAGTTGGCCCAGGGTCAAAATAAGAAGTGCCGACAGAACTCACTTCATGGCTGCCTGAGCACCCTTTGCATAGTGCATGAAATGAAGAGAGGTCATCCAAAAGTTACAAGGGTACTTATCAAGAGTTTGTGGGAAATGGAATTAAAAAATACATTTACCCTAGCCAACTGAGCCTGGCATTTTGGGAGGCTTGGGGAGAGAGGCAAACCACCATGGTATCTCTTCACCCCTGTTAGCAAAGCTGTTAAGCAAAAGACAGAGACAAATGCTGGCAAGGATATGGACAAAGGGGGACACTTAAATTTGGTGGGAATGTCAGTTAGTGCAGCCACTGTGGAAATCAGTGTGATTTCTTCAAAAACTGGAAATAGACTTGCTGTATGATCCATCAGTTTCATTACTGGATATATACCCAGAAGACTTGAACACGGTATTATCAAAGAGATACCTGCACCACCATGTTTTTAGCAGTGCTGTTGACAATAACCAAAATATATAATCAACCAAGGTGTCCATCATCACATGAATGGATAAATAAAATGTAATATATATATATATATATACACATATATATATTTTTTTAAGATTTATTTTATTTATTTGAAAGAGTTACAGAGAGAGGTAGAAACAGAGAGAGAGGTCTTCTGTCCTCTGATTTACTCCCCAGATGGCTGCAATAGCCAGAGCTGAGCTGATTTGAAGCCAGGAGCCAGGAGCATCTTCTGCATCTCCCATGTGGGTGCAGGGGCCCAAGGACTTGGACCATCTTCTACTGCTTTCCCAGGCCATAGCAGAGAGTGGGATGGAAAGAGGAGCAGCCAGGACTCGAACCGGCGCCCATGTGGGATACCGGTGCTTCAGGCCAGGGCTTTAACCCACTGTGCCATAGTACCAACCCCATACATATATATATATATTTAGTGGAATATTTTTCAGCTATAAAAAGAATGACATTCTATTATTTACATCAAAATTGTTGCAATTGGAGGACATCGTATTGAGTGAGATAAGCAAGACCCAGAAAGACAAATACCACACATTCTTTATAGGTAGTAGCTAAAGTTAAAATAAACAAAAGCAAAAACAAAAACAAAAGGAAAGAAATACCTGTGTATTATTGGCTTTCTTGCAAATAAAGTGTTTTGTCAAACTTTTAAATCTTTGTCAAACAAATTAAGAGTCATACATTACTGTAGTTTTAATGAGTTGTCACTATTTTAAAATTTATGTGAGTAAAATAGATGTCATCTCATTTGATTATTGTTTATAGCCCTTGTCTATATTCCTGCTGAACTGTGGTATTTGTACTATTTGTTGAACTCTTTCTTTAGTGGAGCATTAAGCCTTTGACTTAATGTAAATTAAAAATGTCAGTTCAGAAATTTTAGAAGTTAAAGATACCTTAATTTTGATGCAAACAGTTTGAAATCATATATACTTGTAGATATATTTTAGCAACATTTTATTAAGCCAACAAATATACTAGCTATTTGTGAAGCATTCCCCCTTTCTATTGTTATGTAATACCTGGTTTGCCCCTTTCTCTTATTTTCTCAGTAACCTCCTCTAACTGTTCTCAGAAGCTTACTGAGAGTAGTCAAAGTAGACATGATTGTTGTTCCTGAAAGGGGAAAGAGACAGGAGCCAAGTCCTGAAATCATGAAATCAGGAGGGTGGGGTTCCCATCTGTGCTTCTGTATTAGAGAGTAATAGCCAGTCAGAGGCCGTTTTCTGCCTAACAACGGATCCTTCTGCTGTGGGCGAGTACATTGTTGCTTCAGATGAGTTTTTATTTATTTTTTTGGTCTTTCAATATATTTTTAAAATGAAGAGGGGATGATCTAACCATTAAGTAATATGCAGGAAATTATCACTGCCTAGGTTTATTTTAAAAAGCATCAGTCAGGATGCTTTCAACATTAATCAACGCGATATTCAACTGAAAGTGGCTTACAAAAGGAACACTACTATCTTGTTTGATAGCAAGAAGCCTGGAGTTGTGGCTGCCCCCTGAGTTAGTGAATTCAGCAGCCACGCAGGCCCAGGCCTTGAAGCCAAGGCTTCCGGTTGGGGCAGATCCTCAGAGGCCACAGGAAGAGCCTGTGTGGATTCACATTGCAGACTCTTTGCGGGCAGTAGGTGGTTTTGAAAGAATCTCTCTGCCCCCAGCACACACCTGGCTGGCTGTGCAGATAAACCCTGATTGTCATTGACTGAGGCTGTCCCACAGTCACGCTGAGGCCAGTGGTGCGAGGTTGGGAGTAGAGGAGAAGCACTGGCCAGGGGTAACCGCCTTGACTCAAGTCCATGAGAATGTTGCTGCCAGCGTGACAAACACCAGGATTCTGTTAGCAGGGAAGGGGACCAAGTAAGGCATTAGGTACGTGCCCAAGAGAGACCATCAAGAACTGTCATTTGAAATCCTGTTGAATGCCATTGGACCTCTAGAAAGTACTATCGTGCTTCTGATAGTGTGTCACTGGGTCTCCCCATTGTAAGTGATGGTAAGTTTGGGATGAACCGTGACAAATAGGACATTTTTTTTTTTAGTGGTTCCCTGGCAGGTGCCCCCAGTTCGTTCCAGCTTGTCATGTCTGCATTATATAACCCTAGACTCTGCAGGGCCTGTATGAAGCCTTTATTGAGTTTCCCTCTTGTCCTTAAAATTTCACAGTTACCCACCCCTCATTTATTTTATAAATGGAAAAACAACGACCAGAGACCCAGCACTATTCCTGCAGAAGACACTGGGTGCCAGGTGACTCTGGGGACGCGTCTGAAATTCTGAAGTTCCACTCCCCCTTGCCGTTGGTAGCTTCGTCCTGTCTGCAGAAGTCTGAGCTGGGCCTCGCCTGTGTCCTCTTGTGCTTCCCCTCAGGACGTGGTGGCCTCCTTGGAGCAGCAGTTGAGCCCCATGATGCAGGCTGAGTTCTCTGTGCTGGTTGACGTGCTCTACAGTCCGGAGCTGCTGTTCCCCGAGGGAAGTGATGCGAGAATCAGATGCGGTGCTTTCATGTCCAAGTAAGTGGGTGTGGGGTTCGGTTCTGCCAGTTACCCGCTGAGGGGGCCTCTGCCCCTCTGCTCTGTGCCCTGCTCACACCCAGTGCCAGACCACAGAGTCAGCAAAAGTGGAAATCTCTATTAAAATATACTCCCAATAATTAAATGGAGTCATTTGAAATTTTATTGTGGTGAAGATGAAGTTGTTTTACTAAAACTTTCTGAAAAGGAATTGTGTCACTGGGCATATTATCCCTCGTTGTTTTGGTTCTACTTCTTTTCTATAACTACATGATGTGATTTTTAAAAACTCCTTCAAGTCACTAATTTTCATTAACCTAGAGAGAAAGGAAGGGGAGCTGACATTTGCTGAGCCTTATGGGTATTGTTCTCTGTGTTTAGCTATTATTTTGTGCCATTTGCATAACCTCCTGGTGAGATTGCAAGGTCAGCCTCATTTCGGGGCTGGGGAGCTGAGGCTCAGGTGTGCCTCAGGTACAGAGCCGTGACAACTCAGGTCCTACACTTGGCCGTGATCCTCAACTGTACCTCTTTCCTTTGCTCATTTTTCTTAGCATTTTTATGATATTGTCAGATCCACTATCATTGATATGTCTACCCTAGAATATTTCCACTCTAATGGTAGGGCTTCTCCAGAAGGAAGAGCACTTGGTCTCTTTGTGGAGAGCGCTGGTCACTCCACTGAGGGATTTGCAGGTAGTCACGTGCTGGCCCGGTACGCAGGGCAGGGGCGCAGTCGTCCCAGGGGAAGAGATCGCCGTGCCGCCATGCCACTTGACCGTCACCCGTCCCAGCCGGTTGTGCTGTGGTTGAAGATGCTGCAGAGAGAGGTCAGGTGCCCTCTTGCGTTGCTACCACGTCCAGAGGCAGAAAGAAAGGCCCGGGGACAAAAGAAGCGTGTGTGCTCTTAGACCAGGGACGTCTGGGACCCTGGGGAAGTAGACAAGGAATAGGAAGAGGAGAAGTGACTGTGAGGACTATGTGGAATCACAGGTGCAAGTTTCTGTGTTATGGCCAGAATTAGGGGTTCTTGGCTGTAGACCTGCTGTATACCAGGGGTCCTAGAAGAATGTGTTTGGACACTCGCTAGTTGTCTGATAAAGACTTTCCAGTGAAGAGGCAGGAGGATTCACAAAACTGGTGACTGCCGAGACCATCAGACACACAATTTTAAGCAGAGGTATTACCTGGGAATTCAGTATAAAAATAGGGTCTTTGCAAAATATTCTTCACTGCCTGTGAACATGTACCAGTGTTTAGTATATTGGTTTGAAAGTAGGTTATAAGCCCAAGAATTTTAACTCTGGTAAAGTAATCTAATTCTGTTGATAGATTCTAGAGATTGGGTGGCCTGGAACAGGGGTTGGCAAACGGTGGCTATCAGGCTAAATTGGTCCTTCTGCTCATTTTTATAAATAAAGTTTTATTGAAACACAGCTATATATATTCATTTATGTGTGTCATGCTACTACGATTATGTTTATAGCTTTCCTGCTGCTGTAACAGAATCAGCTCATTGCCACAAAGACCGAATGGCCCCCAAAGCCTAAAATATTTACTATTGGACCCTTTAGAGAACATTCTGGCTCCTTGTCAAGAGCAAGGGTGCCAGTATGGTAGCAATGAGCCACATATGGCTATTTCAATTAGAATTAAAATAAAATAAAAATTTACTTTCTCTATCACATTTGGCACATTTCAGGTGCTCAGTGGCCACTTGTGCTCATGGCCAAAGTATCTGACAGCACAGATAGGTGGAGCCTTCCTGTCCTGGCACAGGCTGTTGTTCGATGGCAGTGGTCTAGGACTGGAAGATAGAGGACTGTGAGAAAATGATGCAAAAGAACTCAGGATAGCAAGTAAATACTGGCCTGTGCTGAAGGTGGAGGAAGGATGTAGCACCATGGGGTGCACGGAAAGGAAAGAAATGAAAGTGGTGAGATATTGGGAAGGGGCCACAGCTCCTAGGCCCAGATGGAGTGAAACAATGTCCCTGTTGCTCTGCTGGTTAGAGAAGGGGTTGTTGTGCTGTTACAGGCTCAGGAATGCGTATTTTCTGCTGTAGTGCTTACCCTGCTCTGTCCCCAACTCAGCAAAGAAGCAGTGGTTTCATTTTCCAGGATATCAGAATTAGAACCTAACTTCCTTCAGTCTACACAAGGGGCCTTGTAGGTCCCAGTGCTCTCGTCAGGCTCAGCTGGAGGTATGCATTTAGGGCAGTGCTGCCTCTTCAGATGAATCTCATTCTTTGAACCTGTTGGCTGAGGTGGGTCTTCAGGACGGTGTGAATGGTGGAAGCGAGGGTAGCAGTTAGTTTCACAGATCTGTGTAGTCACAGAGAGAGAGAGACAAGAGAAGAGGTCCATGTGAGCACTGCTCTTTAAGGCAACTGGGTATTGACCCATGCAAATCAGTGCCTCCCCCCGCCCCCGCCTTTTTATTTATTTATTTTTTTTTTTAAGATTTATTTCTTTTATTTGGAAGAGTTACACAGAGAGAGAAGGAGAGACAGAGAAAGAGGTCTTTCCATCCACTGGTTCACTCCTCAGATGGCCACAATGGCCGGAGCCGCACTGATCCGAAGCCAGGAGCCAGGAGCTTCTTCTGGGTCTCCCATGTGGGTGCAGGGGTCCAAGGACTTGGGCCATCTTCTACTGCTTTCCCAGGCCATAGCAGACAGCTGGATCGGAAGTGGAGCAGCCAGGACTGGCGTCCATGTGGGATGCCAACACTGCAGGCTATGGCTTTACCTGCTACGCCGCACAGGCGGCCCCAGCACATTATTATTAATGGGGTTTGGAAAGCAGCCTGTTAGGCTAAAGTTGCAGTGTTGTATACCATCACTGCCGCTCTAACAGTACTTAATACAGTACAGGGAAAATATATAGCTACGGCAGAGTAAAATGTAACACAGTACAATAGTCATAATTTTCTATTAGCAAAGCACATGGGATTGAGAATATCAGTGTTTCATTATTTTTTAAAGATTATTATGTCTCACTAAAAGAATGCTACCAAAGTTTGAGAAGCACTGATACATATTACCTTGGAGACAAAAAAGAATGTTCTTTAATATAGAATTTATAGCTGAAATATAATTAAAAATTTTTTAAAAAAAGATTTTAATTATTTGAGAGGTGGAGCTACAGAGAGAGAGAGAGACAGAGAGAAAGGTCTTCCATCTGCTGGTTTACTCCTGAAGTGGCCACAGTGGCCGGAACTGGGTCATTTCAAAGCCAGGAGCCAGGAGCTTCTTCTGGGTCTCCCATGTGAGTGCAGGGGTCCAAGCACTTGGGCTGTCTTCCACTGCTTTTCACAGGCTATGAACAGAGACCTGGATTGGAAGAGGAGCAGCTGGGACAGGAACCAGTGCTGATATGAGATACTGGTACCACAGGCAGAGGCTTAGCCTACTATGCCACAGTGCCAGCCCTCTGAAATATAATTTTAAAACTTTTGAGAACCTGTATATGGTTTGCTTCCTATTTTCAAATATTTTCTATAGCATAGAATGTTCATATGTCCCTTGAAGAGAAACCATTGTCCTTTATAAGGTGTAATGTTTTGCTTTCAGGTTGATTAATCATACGAAGAAGCTGATGGAGAAAGAAGAAAAACTGTGCATTAAGATCCTTAAGACACTACGAGAAATGCTAGAGAAGAAAGACAGCTTTGTGGAAGAGGTATTATTTTTTTTTTCTTTTTAAAGATTTATTTATTTATTTGAAAGGCAGAATTACAGAGAGAAAGGAGAGAGAGAGAGAGAGAAAAAGAGGAGGAGAGGGAGATCTTCAACCACTGGTTCATTCTCCAGGTGGCAGCAGTGACCTGAGCTGGGCCAGGCTGTGAAGCCAGGAGCCAGGAGACTTTTCCAGCTCTCCCACATGGGTACAGGGGCCCAGAGACTTGGGCCATCTTTCTCTGCTTACCCAGGTGGATTAGCAGGGAGCTGGATCAGGAGTGGAGCAGCAGGGTCTCAAACAGGTACACATATGGGATGCTGACACTGCCGACTACGGCTTAACCTGCTGCACCAGAGATATTCTTTTTTAATTTTTAGTATTTGGGAATAAAGTGGGATTTCCAGAATTCTGTGACTTATGGATCCCAAGATGTTGTTATATTATTACTTTCATTATATGTTAATGGTGTATGCATTTAGATGAATTAGATAATTTGAGCTTTTTTGACATTCATTTCTGATCTTTTTTGATTTGAGAAATAGCTGAGATCAGAGTGGCCTATTTATTTGGTTTATTTGTTTCACTATGTTTTGTCATAGATATGTACATTTTCCTTTTCGGGTTTTAGCAGACCAAATGACCTTTTTAAACACTGAGTTATTGAGATGCATTGTTTAGATTTGTACAGTGTTCTACTTGCTGCGTGTTGAGAATGTGCATTTTGGTATCTCTTTATTTTTTATTATAAATGTATATTTATGTCATTTGATAACACTCTAGCAAGTATTATAATATTTTTATAAGTGGAATAGTCAGTTTCTATTCTTAACTATATTAATTTAAGCACTGCACAAATGGATTTCAAGGAAATATCAACTTACAGATAATAATTGTCAGCCTGCTATTAAGAATGACAGCTCAGGTGCTCATTAAGAGATCGCTAGCAGCGTGTTTAATACATGTGGTGATACAGTTAAATATAAAATGTAAGTCTAGAGAAGTTCTTTTTCCTTAGGTAGCTGTCTCTACTTTGTTAGCCATCAGATGAAATTTATACCATACTCCTTAATAGCTTTTTCGTCTATCCCTGTAAATACCATAAAGTGGTCTGATTTATTTAAAATGGAATTTTATTTTATTTATTAATTTATGTACCTAGATGCTGTCTATGATGGTAGTTTTTCTAAATTTGTTCTTGCAGACAAGAAATGCACTGGAATCTTAAATATTAATGGAAAGGAGATTGCTTCGGAGTCCTCTGAATCAGATGTTTGCTTCAGTTATCAGAATTCCTTTTGTTTCACACTCATGCTTTTCATTACTTAAACTATACGTGGGAGACAAATTAGCAAAATAAACACGGTCACTATAACTTCAGCAATTGCTTCTCAGATTTCAGCCTCAAAAAATGTGTATAGGTTTGAATGTTTGCTATGGTTTTAAAAACTGTGTAAACAGAGTTCCTTGGGACAGCTTGTTGTCATTCTCTGTTTCCTGAGAGTGTTGCTGTTAAGTTTTTGATTATGACTGAGTACTGGAACTCAAAGTAGAAAAATGAGGGAAAGTGAACTTTTTTATAAAGATTTATTTATTTATTTCAAAGGCAGAGTCACAGAGAGGCAGAGGCAGAGGCAGAGAGAGAGAGAGAGAGAGAGAGAAAGAGAAAGAGAGAGAGAGGTCTACCATCCACTGGTTTGCTTCCCAGATGGCTCCAATGGCCAGAGCTGTGCCGATCCAAAGCCAGGAGCCAAGAGCTTCTTCTGGGTCTCTCATGTGGGTGCAAGGGACCAAGGACTTGGGCCATCTTGCACTGCTTTCCCCTGCGATTAGTAGAGAGCTGGATCAGAAGTAGAGCAGCCAGGACATGAACCGACGCCCATATGGGATGCTGGTGCTGCATGTGGTGGCTTTACCTGCTATGCCACAGCACTGGCCCTGTAAATAGAACTTTTTGACAGCGGTTGAGGTTTCCAAGAATAGTGACTTGTGTCTAACAGGAAATGCATGGAAAACCTGCCAATGGTACATAACAGATTATTACTGCATTACTCTAAAAGGACAGGAGACTCCTCAAGACGGTTTTAGTGTTTGTCCCAAACTACTCTAAAATGGGTCATCTGTTCCTTGCACTCCCACCTCTGTCACTAGTACTAACTTACATTGTCTTTTGTCTAGAAAAATCCTAGGTAGCCAGCAACCCTGGCCCCTCCTGAGGACAGGTGAGGCTGCTGTTTCCCAACTCCCAAAGCCACCATTGACATCACCCCCGGACACAGCCCTCAGGGAAACCCGAAGATGAGAAAGGTGGCTGGGGTCATTCCTGTAGTCACCCAACATGCGTATGAGGACCAGCTGGTAAATGCCCATGGGTCTTTGGTGGCTGGACGCTGGGGCTGGTGATGAGTGACACAGCTTGCTAACAGCCACCACGAGGCAGGACTCACCTACAAGTGACTCCTGAAATGCTCTAGGCCAGAGATGGTGAGAGCCCTTTCGGAAACCCCCAGGGGCTCAGTGTTGCCTTGATGTTCTAGAACTTTCCATCTATTTTCTCTACTTGCTTTTCTTTCTACCCTTCCTCATCCGTTAGCCTCCAGAAATCTGTGTGACTTAGTGTGCCTAGAATTTTGGTACATCTGAAGTCAGAGACCAGATATACAAAATCTAAGCAGCCCTGGATGCCCTCAGTGTTATCTTGTGGAAGAAGGAATGGGTCTTGCTTATCAGTCATTCCAGCAAGTGGGGATTCCCTTCTCAAGAGAACTCCCAAAACACCTCACACCTTTCTGTGGTTACACTTTAGGCTGTGTCTCATCCATTTCTGTTGCTATCTGGGGCTGGGTTTTTTTTTATAAAGAAAAGAGCTTTGTTTATCTGATGGTTTTAGAGGCTGTGAGTCCGGGATTAGTCAGCCTCATTGGTCTCTGGTGAGAGCTCCCTGGCCTGCCTCAGTCCCTGGTAGAAGGCATCATGGCAGGAGCATGTAGGAAAGAGAGATCTTACAGCAAGATAAGAGCCAGAGGGCAGAGAGGGGCAGCCCTTGTCATTTTTATAACAGCCTGCTCTGTTGGGAACTACCCAGGGCCCCACAGGAACTATCCTAGTCCTTTCTAAGGTCTGTCACCAATGGCCTGATGCCCTCCTATGGGGCCCCGCCTCCTAGAGCTTCCACCCACTCCCAGCGCAATGAACCCCTGGGAGCCACTCTCTAACCGTATCCCTACCACAGTGGGCTGTCTGGGTGCTTGGTGCACAAGCTCCTTGCTTTGTCCATGATGCCCCGAGACGCAGGACAGTTACATGATTTGCGCAACATCGTAATCAGGCTGAAACTGGAACTCATTGCTTTCTACCTAATCTTACTTTTTGCTAAGAGCCAATTTTTACAAAGTGTGTCTATTGCCACTAAGAAAGGTTGGTATAGGTAGACAGAATATTAGAATACAGCATCCAAAATGGTTCAGAAGGTTCAGAGAATCTTCAAGAAAATGTTAAAAATGAAGAACATACATTCATTTAACATTTATTTTTTTAAAGATTTATTTATTTGAAAGAGTAATACAGAGAGAGAAGGAAAGGCAGAGAGAGAGAAGTCTTCCATCCGCTGGTTCACTCCCCAGTTGGCCACCAACTGCTGGAGCTGTGCTGATCCAAGCCAGGAGCTAGGAGCCAGGAGCCTCTTCTGGATCTCCCATGTGGGTGCAGGGGCTCAGGCACTTGGGCCATCTTGTACTGCTTTCCCAGGCCATAGCAGAGAGCTGGATCGGAAGTGGAGCATCTGGGTCTCGAACCAGCAGTCATATGGGATGCCAGCACTGCAGGTCAAGGGCATTAACCTGCTGTGCCACAGTGCCAGCCCCTATTTAACATTTCAAGAGAAAAAAAACCTGAAAAAGAACTTAGTGATCTTTTCCCTTAGTTTCTGTATCTATTAAGGACAGAATAGGAACAATTTGTAGTGAAAGAATGCTAGCTCTTAGACACCTTCTTAATTCTGCGTGCTTTGGAAGGAAAAGCATTTCTGCCAGTAGAAGCAGAAGACAGTCTCCCCCCACCCCCGCCAACAATTTAAAGGAAGGGGTATGAGGGGGTGGGGCACACCTGCCAATGCCAGGCTGCTGGATTTGGAGGCGTGATCCCTGGGAGTTGTCAGCAGCCCCTCCGAAGCAGCTGCTGCCTCGCTGTCCATCAGCTGGAGGGCAGCTGAGTGACTCCCTAATTGGGGTGAAATGGCATTGAGTGACAGGGCCAGAAACTGGGCAGAGCTACTGCTACAGAATGCAGGGTGGACTCTAAGAAAAAGGCCTGGGTTATCACTGGCAGGACACTAGGTGGCTGTGTTTTTAGCTCTGTCTTTGTTTCCTATTTACCAAGCACCTGACTGCTTTAAAACACATCCAGACTTATTATCGTACAAATTTGGAGGTCAAACATTTGAAATCAAGGTATTGGTGGGGTGTGTTCCTCCTGGAGACCCCAGGGGCCAGGTCATTTCCTTGTCCTCTGTGGCTGCCAAGGCCTCTGCGCTCCTTGGTCCCTGTCCCCATCCCTTCTCCTTCAAAGCCAAGAGCTTAGAGTGTTGCAGTGTCTTGTGTCTCTGTCTCTTGGGAATGCTTGGATTATTTTGGAACCACCTGGAGAATCCAGCAGGAACTCCCTGTCTCAAGATCTTTAGCTCAGTGGCCTCTGCAAAACCCCTTTTGCCATGTGAGGTAACGTGGCAGGAGATCTTGAGGGCTTGGGCGTCTTTGGGGAGGGCCACGCTCCCGCCCGCCACGTGATCCTTTACTGACAGTGAGAAGCGACCTGTCCCAGGCTCTCTTGCCTGTGGCTGACTGCAGGTTCTGTGGAGGGCAGTTTAAATGCAGACAGGTATATGCACTACACTGTTTTCAAAAATACTTTAAACTCTTTTGCCACCTTTTAGCAATTCTAGGAAGTACCCAGAGGAGGCAGTGCTAGGCAGAGGAGCACACTGCATGAAGTCACCCAGGGTCCCTAGTACCCCGTCTGTGCTTGTCGCTCCCCCTCTTCACGGAGGAACGACACTAAACCCTGTCTAGGCTTCCTATCCGAGTCACGGCACCATTATGTCGCTCCCCCTCTTCGCGGAGGAACGACACAGGACCCTGTGCTGTTCTTTCGTCTGCTCGGCCCTCCCCGGGTTTGCTGCTGGTTCTTCCCGGGTTGGCTACCAACCCTTCCACCTCCGTGGAAGGGCGGTTCCCCCTGCCACTTTCCCCACTTCCGCGGGGGAGCGGCACACCGCCGGCCGGCTCTCTCGGGGGCTGCTCAGGTGTTCCTCAGGTGTTCCTGGTGCATGTTGTCTCTCTCCTCCTTTATAGTCCTCTTCCACCAATCCCAACTCTGCTACCCACACGCCGAGTACGCTGCTCTCCTCCAATCAGGAGCAGGATCAGCTCCTGCAGGTTATTGGTCGAACTGGAGGCAGCTGTGTAGAAGTTGTTTACTCCTCTCCCAGCACCATATTGTGGGAGAGCAGATGCATAGAATAAGTCTTAATTTCAGTAACAGTCTAGTCCGAGTTGCTCCCCACAGTGCTCTGTCACCTGCCATCTCTGGATTGCAGAATTCCTAAGAAGCTTCTCAGAGCAGACTCACAGCAGGGTTTTCTACACTGGTTATCCTGATCCTGCCCTTGAGACTCCACCTATTTACATGCAAAGTGTCCCTTTAGAAGAACATCTCCATTTGCTGCTTTCTCTGAAGATATAAAGGGGCGGGGGGGTGGGGGGGCTCAGGTTCTCCTGCTGCTGTCAGAGCAAGCTTCTGACGCCAGGTGTGTGTGAGCTCCTCCCGATCCCCACCTGCCAGGGGAGCAGTGCTCCGGCAGCAGGTCCGGGCTGGCACCCTCCCATCCCGATTCAGTTCAATTCTGACAGTACCTGGAGATGGCCCGAGATCCCGCAGGTTCCACAGCCTGTTCCCCGAGACTGCCCCACCCCGTCAGATGCTGGTGTGGCCCTAGCCTCAGGGCTTCGCCGGCATACACACTGGGGCTGCCGGAACTCCCTCCTCGGGTCTAATGAATTGCTGCTCAGGGAAACACGCCGACTGGCTTATTCTGAAGGATATTACAGAGGGCACAGATGGGCGGCCAGATGGAAGAGACGCAGAGGGCTGCGCGTGTGGGACGGGTGCAGAGCTCTCCCGGGCGCTGGATTCCAGTGGAGGCTTCATCACCTAGGCACGACTGGTGATGTCACTGGTCATGGCGATCCGCCTAACCTGCAGCCTCCTCCCCTCCACAGAGGGGGGCATGGTTCTGCAAGTTCCACACCTTTAAACCTGCCTCGTCTCTCTGGCACAGCTTCCTTCCTGAACATGCCGCAGTCACCTCCTGAGCATGCAGAGACACCTACTCTTTTGCAATTTCAAGGACTTTAGGAGTTATAAACCCGAAGCAGAGAGGAAGACCAAATGCATATTTCAGTTTCTCACAGCGCCTAACAACTGCAGTGTGTGTGTGTGTGTGTGTGTGTGAGAGAGAGAGAGAGAGAGAGAGAGAGAGAAGCTGGTAAAAACCTAAAAATAGGAAATGAAGCAGGAATTTGCACCCTGGTTGAACCAAATTCCTTTTAAAGCAATGCACATATGTCAGATTTTAAGTTCTCTTGTTTTGTTAGCCTTCTCTGTGTGCTAGATCAAGGAAATATATTAATAAATCAGTATGTAATTATATATATTTTATCTGGTATTTAGTCAATTATTTTTTAGCTTTTAAAATATTTATTTGCCTGAAAGATACAGAGAGAGGGAGGAGAGGGAGAGGGGGAGAAAGAGAGAGAGAGGGAGAGAGGGAGAGAGAGAGGGAGATAGAGAGAGAATGAACACACCTTCCCAGCTGCTATTTCATTCCCCAAATAGCTGCAATGGCTAGGTGCGGAACTGGGCCAGGTCCAGAACCGGGATCCAGGAACTCAGTCCAGGTCTCCAGAGTGGCAGGAACCCAAGTACTTGAGCCATCACTGCTGCCTCCCAGCATCTGCATTTTCTGGAAGCTGGAGTCAGGAGCCAGAGCCAGGAACTGAACTCAGGTATTCTGTTATGTGACACAGGCGTCATTTTTTTTTAAAGCTTTATTTATTTTATTTGAAAGGCAATTACAGAAAGGCAGAGGCAGAGAGAGAGAGAGAGAGAGTTAGAGAGAGAGTTCTCCCATTGCTGGTTTACTCCCCAAATGGCCGCAACGGCTGGAGCTGAGCTGATCTGGGTCTCCCATGCGATTGCAGGGCCCCAAGGATTTGAGCCATCCTCCACTGTCCTCCTAGGCCACGGCAGGAGCTGGATGGGATGCCGGCACTGCAGCAGGTGGTGGCTTTATCTGCTCCACCCCAGCTCCAGCCCTGCAACTCGGGCATCTTAATGTTAGTCTGAACACCTGTGCTATCGGTTATCTTTTACAAGTTCATGATTTATAATACTTTTGAATACAATTCCTGAATTAATTATACTTAGGAATATTCTTCTTTATTTTATGGGTTTAGTTTGTACCCAAAAGACTCACAGATAAGATGCAGGTGGGCAACATGTTACAAATTCCTGAAAGAATAATATACATAAAGAAAATTTCAGTTTCCTGCTGTGTCTCTATCTTGGAAATCATCTGGGAGTCATATAGTGCTGAATCATCGTACTTATTTTTATTGGAAGATAAAATGTGAACATTATGTATAGAAAGTCCTTAATAGGAAAAATTACCTGAGTAAATTTTAGAAAAACTCCATTAAAATTTTTCATTTAAGTGATTTTAATAGAAAAGCAAAAATTTATGAAGGATGTAACGTTTTGTAAAGATTTTTGTTTTATTTATTTGAAAGACTAGTATTATAGAGGTAGAGACAGAGCGAGAGCGAGAGAGAGAGAGGGAGGGAGGGAGGGAGGTCAGTCTTCCATCCGCTGGTTCACTTCCTAGATGGCTGCAATGGCCAGAGCTGCGCTGATCTGAAGCCAGGAGCCAGGAGCTTCTTCTGGGTCTTCTGCATGGGTGGAGGGGCCCAAGGACTTGAGCCATCTTCTGCTGCTCTCCCAGGCCATAGCAGAGAGCTGGATGGGAAGAGGAGCAGCCGGGACTAGAACCGGTGCCCATATTGGATGCCAGCACTTCAGGCCAGGACAATAACCCACTGTGCCACAGTGCCGATCCCGAAGGATTTAACTTTTGAAAGTATTCTTTTGGGGTATCATGTTTAAAAACCTTTTAAAGACAACAGCAACAGGCATATTCATTTGGACTTTTGAAAAATAACGTGTGTTGGGAGATCCAGAGAGGGAAAGAGAAGAAATGGGTCCAGACGGCTGCAGGCGGGAGGGTTTCTAACACTCCGTGTGCTTGCAGGAGGCGTTCTGCTCATTTCCACAGCTTCTCTACCACAAAGAGCTCACCGCTCCTGTGTGCTGTTGACAGGAGCAGCACCACGCCTTTGTGTATTTTAGTGCATCCCAATGGAGGTTGGCCTGAGGTAGTGGTGGTGGAGGTGAAAAGAACTCTTGTGGATTGGAGAAGGGTGGGCCAATGAGAGTGACCAGTCACTGAGAACAGTGAGCAAGGGCTGGTTTGATGTTAAGAAGTTTGTTGTTGTTGTTGTTGTTGGTTTCTTTCATCTTCCACTCCACAGTGTATGTTTTTCATTAAAAAGTGTAGCAGGGTAGGAATACGGCCTAGTGATTTGGTAGCTGGGTAAGACACCTGCATCTCATGTCATCTTCTCCTCCACAGTGTATGTTTTTCACTAAAAAGTGTAGCAGGGTAGGAATACGGCCTAGTGATTTAGTAGCCGGGTGAGGCACCTGCATCTCATGTCAGGATGCTTATATTTGAGTCCTTGCTGTGCGTCCGGTTCCAGCTGCTGGCTACTGAGCACCCTGGGAGGCATGCCGCATTCCTGCCGCTCACATCGGAGACCTAGATTGAGTTCCTGGCTCCTGGTTTTTACCTGGCCTAGCCTTGGCTGTTGGTATTTGGGGAGTGAACCAGCTGATGAAAGATCCTCTCCCTCTCCATCTCCCTCTCCCTCTTCCCCCCCCTCCCCTTCCTCCTCTGTTTCTGTTTCTCTCTCTCTTTCTGCTTGCCTCTCCCGTGTCTCTGTGTATGTCTGTCTCTGTGCCTCTCAAATAAATAGATAATACAGATTTGGGGCCAGCACTGTGATATAGCAAGTAAAGCTGATGCCTGCGACACCAGCATCCCATATGGGTGCCAATTTGTGTCCAGCTGCTCCACTTCTGATCCAGCCCCCTGCTAATGGCTTGGGAAAAGCAACAGATGATGGCCCAATTGCTTCGGCCCCTGCTACCCACATGGGAGACCTGAATTAAAGTCCTGGCTTTGGCCTGGGTCAGCCCTGGCAGTTACAGTTACTTGGGGAGGGAACCAGTGGATGGAAGGTGTCTGTGTGTGTGTGTGTGTGTGTGTGTGTGTGTGTCTCGCTCTGTAACACTGATTTTCAAGTAAATAAATAAATCTTTTGGAAAACTGAAAACTTACAGAGCTTTACAAATTATTTTTCTTATAAAAAGGGAGAAACATATATAAAACATAAAAATTAATGATATCTGAAAGCTCTGATCCTAAATATAGAAAATTCATAGATTATGAACTTTAGAAGTAGAAAAGATAATGATGATGCAGACGTTCACTGATAGCCCATGAAACTGATCATGCAGTCACTCTGTTTATGTTGTAAGGAGGTTGACTATGCAGAATGCCAACTCACCCTCTGTGAGTGTTTTCTTGTCTGCTTATGTGTCATTGACACACATATAGTCTGTAGGACAACAAACGTGTTTAGCAAAGTTCATTGTTCTCAAAATCCTTGGCTTAGGGGTGAGTGCAGTTAGAGTGCCCACATGCCACACCAGGGTACCTGGGATTCATCCCCAGCTCTGGCTCCTGACTCCAGCTTCCTGTTAAAGTAGACATGGGAGGCACTTTTAATGGATCAAGTAATTGGGTTCTTGTCATGCATGTGAGACACCTGGAGTGAAATCCCAGCTCTTGGCTTTGTGGCTGGCTTAATGCCAGCCATTGCAGGCATTTGAGATGTAAAACAGTGAATAGGATCCCTCTCTCTCTGCTCTCCCGCTCTCTGGCTCTCTGGCTCTCCCGCTCTCTCGCTCTCGCTCTCGCTCTCACTCTTTTTCTCTCTCCCCTGCCCCATCTCTCCTTTTCCATTTCATTCTTTCTCTTTCTGCATACCACTCAAATAAATAAATACATTAAAGTTTAAAAATGTCCTAATTTAGAATCCTGTATATCCTTGGAGTACTAATGCAGATATCTAGAAACTGCCTCTATTGTGGCTGGTTTTCTTTTAAAGATTTTTTATTTATTATGTGAAAGGTGACAGAGAAAGACGTACAGAGAGAGAGAGAGATCTTCCATTGGGTGGTTCACTCTCCAAGTGGTCACTGGCCAGGGCTGGCCCAGGCCAAAACTAGGAGCCTGTGACTCCATCAGGGTCTCTCACGGGGACGACAGTGCCCAAGGACTTGAACCATTTTCTGCTGCCTTGCATTATCAGTTCAGCGGCCCAGATTTGAGCCAGCGCTCTGATACGGAATGCCAGCGTCACAGGTGGTGGCTTGACCTGCTGCACCGTGAAGCAGCCCTTGTGGTGCAGTGTAAAGCAGCAGTGTGTCTGTGTGTTGTAACAATATCTGGCGTTTCTAAGAGCTCTGCGTGTATCAGTGTCCCTCACCCTGTACTTATGTTACCTTGTCTAGTCGTCATCCCCGTGCCCTACTGTTGTCCCCTGTTACCGATGAAGGAAGTGAGGTGCGGAGTTGCAGGCCACACGTCTGGCAGGTGGAAGAGAGCTGGGAGTCGAAGCCCAGCTTTCCAGCTGCTGAGTGCACGCTCTTAAGTAACTTGTTACAAACATGACTCGGTCATCACAGTTCTGTTCTTCACTCACATACTCAACTAAGTAAAATGCGGAGTTCTGGAACCTTCTTTTTGATAAAATTTGCCTGAGTGTGTACTGAAAGCAGGGGCCATTTGTTCAGGGAGCTGCTTAGGAAAGCCATGAGCATTTTAAGGATCTGTTTATTTATTTATAAGTCAGAATTAAAGAAGGAGAGGAGGAGGAGAGAGGGAGACGGAGGCTGAGAAGAGAGATCTTCCATCCGCTGGTTCACTCCCCAGATGGCTGCAATAGTCAGGGCTGGGCCAAGCTGAAGCCAGGAGCCAGGAGCTTCTTCCAGGTCTCCCATGGGGGGGTGCAGGGGCCCAAGTCCTCTGCTGCTTACCCAGGTGCATTAGCAGGGAGCTGGATTGGAAGTAGAGCAGCCGGGGATTGAACTGGTGACCAGATGGAATGGATGCAGTAGCTTACACTGCTATGCCACAGTGCCAGCCCCAGCTATGAGCGTTTTAGACCAACCTGATGGGGGACAATATGCTGCGATAGCTGTGTATGTCGACAGACCTACAGGGTCAGGGTCAGAGCATGATCATGCTCGGTGTGGATAGTGCCCCTGCATCCTGCCTGGAGTCTGTGTTGGTGGACACCAGAAGATCAGATGCAGAAGTTCTGAATGAGGTGAGATGACGCTTGCAGAGAGCTCCCTGGGGGAGGGTGGCATCCGACGCAGCACCGCATCCCACTGAGAGCTGTGATCTTTACCTGTGCACAGGTGGTGCAGGTGCTGTGTGCGCATAGAGCATTGATAGCAGACGTGGCTGCTTGCTGTCACAGTCGATAGCAGGAGTGATACGGAAGAGAGACCTTGAGGAAATGATGCTTTCCTTGAGTTACGTTTAAGATGTCCACTCTCCTATTTTTTTTTTCCCCAACTCTAACATATACTGTCTCCTGCATTAACAAGACTACATTGTTTTCCTCAGGGGGAAAAACAAATCATTGCATCTAATCTTTTGTTTTTGATTTTGAAGAGCAGGAAACAGACTGTCAGACCTATAGCAAGCAGCTGAACTCCCGTGCGAGATAGGCGCACCTGTCAGGCCTGGCAGCCTGGCGTCGTGGAGCAGCTGTGGAGAGTACCACGGTGCTTGTCACCAGGAGAAGCCCTGAAGGTTCATTCACCTGCTCTGCATCCGCTCCTTCCCTTTCCAACAGGCAAACAAACAATTTCTAGTAGGAAGTTGCTGCCTAGAGTGCACTGTAGCTTAAGAATTTGATAATAGCTGTTTTGCTAGGGAAAATAAATTTCCATTTTAGTATCAGCTACATTTTGTAGTAGTATTTTTGTTAAGTATATTTTAGGAGTGAGTACAGTTTGTTTTTTTGCAATATAAATGCTCTGATGCTTTAAAGAAGCAATAATGAGGTTTTAGACATGCTCCATGTTAATCATTCCTATTTTATTTATTTATTTATTTTATTTATTTATTTTTGACAGACAGAGTGGACAGTGAGAGAGAGAGACAGAGAGAAAGGTCCTCCTTTTGCCATTGGTTCACCCTCCAATGGCCGCCGCGGCCGGCGTGCTGCGGCCGCCGCACCGCGCTGATGCGATGGCAGGAGCTAGGTACTTCTCCTGGTCTCCCATGGGGTGCAGGGCCCAAGCACTTGGGCCGTCCTCCACTGCACTCCCGGGCCATAGCAGAGAGCTGGCCTGGAAGAGGGGCAACCAGGACAGAATCCGGCGCCCCAACCGGGACTAGAACCCGGTGTGCCAGCGCCGCAAGGTGGAGGATTAGCCTAGTGAGCTGCGGCACCAGCCAATCATTCCTATCTATAGTGTGTGTGTGTGTGTGTGTGTGCACATGCGTAGGGGTTAACTGGGTAACTGAATGATGGGACATAGGAAGATGTGTTCGTGTCATCTGATGATGAGAGATATGTTTTAAAAGTGTAACTTTTTATGTTTTCATCTGGGAAAAAGACTTAGGTGATTACAGTGTGCAAAGAAGCAACAGTCAGTTTTAGAAACGTGCTCATTTGTTAGGCCATAAATTGTTAACTTCAACAGATTTATTATAGTCCTTGTGACCTCACGATTGCCAAAAGCTAAAAAGTTCTTAGCTTTGCCTCACCTCTGCTTTCCCTTTCAAACTCTGACAAAATAGCACTTAACAGCCTCGGCGGTTTCTGAAATTTGCTCTCGACTTGGGCAGTAGCTGCACGTGTCTCCTCTAAAAGGAGTGTAAAACATTTGGTAGTTGATGATGGTTGGAGGAAAAAATGGTACTGTGATTACTGAACAAGCTTGGCTAATGCTATAAAGCTAAAAGAGGATAAAGAACAAAAAGAAAAGCACACTAAATTAATGTGTTATTAAATTATCACATTAATCCTTTCCACCAAGGCCTAATCCAGACCCCTTTCCCAGGGGTGTTTGCCGATGAACTTCACTGTGCACTGCTCTATCCTGTAGCTGTGCTGGCCTTTGTAAAATCACATTTGTCCTGGTAGTGTTGACCCTTTCGTGGCACGCCTTGTGCAGGTTTTCCTGGGGAACTCTGTTGTGCGTGAGTTAGAGACTCCTCGAGTATGGGTCTGCTGCACGGCCCAAGGTGAAGCAGTACCCAGAGGCCCTTCAGTGTGGCGACTCTGAGTGCACACACAGCTGGTCTTCTCTCCCGCCCCTGGCCACGCTCCACAGCCTGGTGCACTGCTGGAGGGCAGAAGCTGTTGTCGCTTCCCTTAAAGCATCCCCAGTGTCTAGCACTGTGCCCTGCACACGCTGCTCAGGAAGTCTGTGGACTGACTGGCCGACTGACGTGCAGTAGCTGTAGACATTGCTGTCTGCAAGGCCAGCACGTTGTGCTTCACTAGTCCTATCCAGGAAGAAGGTTCTAGAAATATTCCAAGTTCCATGTTGCATGTTTTGTAACTTGACCCACCTGCTAAGTTGAATCAGCTGTAGGCAGTCAAAATGTAGAGGGTTGAAGGACATTGTCCTGCAGAGAGCTGTGTGGGTGTGGGGGTGAGTGTGTGGGTGTTGTGATGGTGGTGTGTGTGTGTGTGTGTGGTGGGTGTGGGTGTGTGTGGTAGTGGTGGTTGTGGTGGTGGGTGTGTGGGTGTAGGTGTGGTGGTGGTGGTGGTGGCGGCGCCTTAGATACTTCATGGGACCTGGAGGAGCTCAGCCCAAGGCCCAGAGCAGAGGGAGGATGACCAGATCTGAAGGCTGGCAAGTGCAGAGGGAGCTCTGACCACTGGGCTTCTGTTTCAGGAAGGGCTCCCTTCCCGGAGAAGGGTCTTGCTAACAGCAAGCCGGAGACTCAGGGCTTCATCACACCTGGGGCATCTTCACCAGGAACTGGTTCTCTCCAGCTGCTGACTTAGCCTTCCCTGCTCACTGGCTTTAACTCTTTCCTGTTCGGCTTGCTTGGTTAGCGACCCCATAGGACTGTCCTTTGACCTAATCAAAGCCACTGGCCCCTGTGACAGCTTGCTCCCTGTCTCCACTTCCTCACCTTGGGTTTCATGGCCAGGGACTGCTGAGCGGCCGTCCAAGACGAGGCACTGAGAGTCCCAACCACACAGCCTGGGAGAGGAGAGGCGTATGTCCTCCTAAGGAAAGTGGAAAATTGTTGCCAAGAAAAGAAAAATGGGGGAAGGGAGGCCAAACAGGACTGAACAACCAAAGACCCCTGCAGTTGCTCCTAAAAAGTCTGGACAGATTGAACGAGTTACATGGTCATCCGGCTGACTCTCGGTTCTTGTTCCACCCGAATGTGTGTGGTGCCTCTTTCCACACGAAGCCAGAAATCTTGGCTCGGAGCCCCTCCACGGGAAAAGCTTCTCTTGACTGCACACACAGGCACTCTGTGCTCCCCGAATGGAGGCGGTGAGGAAGTCTTTCCGAGGGCTGAGAAAACAGATGGGCGAAAGCCTGCGACGACTCATCGTCTGCAGCCACTCGCAAGGCATCTGCTGCACCATGTTTTGCTCTTGGATCGCAGGCTGTTGTTTGCTGATTGTTTTCATAAATATTAATCTTTGAAATCTTGACTGACATGCAAGTTGTTCTTTTGGATTCTTCTCTTGTTCACATGCACCATCTTTAAATAATTGTGCCACAGTACAAGAAACAAGGCTTTTCATGTGAAAAATTCCTGTTTTAAACATGAGAGCGATATAATGTCGAACCCAAACACTGGTGAGCGCTTTTCTTTCCACTTGAATTCCTCCTTTTCCTTTACTAACTAAACTTGCCACTGAGGTAACGCATCTGCATTAATTTTGCAAAAAGATGCCTTTCACTTCAGCCCGTGAATGTGTCTTAGGAGCCCTTGATAGACATAGTCCTGTTGTAGGTAAGATGTCCCTTCTTAGCCGGAAACCATCAAACTTAGACCTGGACCGTGGTTTTGAAGTGGGGTACGCATAGCCAAGGTGTTGTCCATTGGCGTTTGATACATGCTCATTTCTAATCGTGCCGTTGAAAATCCTGCACTGGAGAATACAAGGAGCCCATGTGTTGCCAGCCAGTGGTAACGTCTCATTGGATGTTTTCGGCCTCTCCCTCATTCTAAATCACATCCTCAGGGTTACCTGTGGCTTTGGGGACTTCCTTTTGTTATGTAGAGTAGGTCCTGTTTTATTTTCCTGGCACCTTCAGAGTAATTCAGCAGATGATAAGTTGCTTCAATGAATTGCCCAATTAATGAAACAGCTTTCACCTTAAGAATGTAAATGCTTCCAGGAAATCTGTGACCTTCAGGCCCTGAGCAGAGTCATCAGTTCTTGGGAAGCCAGTGATGTCAACACAGTGAGTGATTCTGAAGGAAGGACTGTTTGGTCCCAAAGCCATCGTGTCCCCTTTTTTCTTGGTAAACTACCCGTTCAACATGTAATCTGTTTTCTTTTTGTAAGGCATGTTGTACTACACTTGATCTTAGCCAAAAGGCTGAGAAGTGATTGTAAGGCATATTGTAAGATTTGAGCAGGCAGGTGCATTCTCTGAAAAGTGGTCCATATTTTGAAATTTTCTTTTTTTTTTTTTTTTTTTTTGACAGGCAACTTAGTGAGAGAGAGAGACAGAGAGAGAGAAAGGTCTTTATTTTTCCGTTGGTTCACCCCACAAATGGCTGCTACCGCTGGCGCTGCGCCAATCCGAAGCCAGGAGCCAGGCGCTTCCTCCTGGTCTCCCATGTGGGTGCAGGGCCCAAGCATTCGGGCCATCCTCCACTGCCTTCCCTCCACAGCAGAGAGCTAGACTGGAAGAGGAGCAACCGGGACAGAATCCGGCGCCCTAACCGGGACTAGAACCCGGGATGCCGGCACCACAGGCAGAAGATTAGCCAAGTGAGGTGGCACCAGCCTAAATTTATCTTTATTTGAGAGTTGCGTGCGTGTGTACACACACACATTCACACACATACATACATATACACACAGTGAGAGAGCACAACCCCATCTACTGGCTTACTTCCCACAGGGCTACAGTGGCGGAGGCTGGTCCAGGGCCGGATCGAGAAGCCGAGAGGTCAGGGCAGGTCTCTCACATGTGTGGCAGGGACCCCACCACTTGAGCTGTCGCTGCCGCCTCCCACTGTGCGCATTATTAGGACGCTGGAGTCAGGAGCTGAAGCTGGGTATTGAACCCATGTCTTCTGATATGGGGCGTGAGCATCTTCACTGTTAGGCCGTAAACACTTGCTCTCAGAATCCTGTTGTTAAAGGAGAGTTCATCCATTGGAAAATTGAGTGACGTAATGAGATGTGCTGAAACTGCTGTTTCCTCAGCTCTACCCTAGATGCGTGCAATCATATGTAGAGTAGAGGAGACCTGCCGCTTACTGTCCTTAAAGGGATTGGGAGTTTATGCCATTCTGCGTCCTCTGAGGTCTCTCAGTGAGTGTCTTCCCTCTGCTCCTCCCAGGACAGTGAACCTTACACCATCCCGCCAGTTCTCACTAGGGATGTGGACAGAAAAGATCATACTCCGTGTTTCTCCAGGACCGCTCTTTTAGGGAGCAGAGAGAAAAATCACGACACTGGGAGCGACTCCAGGAGTGTCTGGAAGCTCCAGGAAGTGTCTGGGGAGTAGGTGAAGCTCCCTTAGGAAGAGGCCTGGCCTGCGGTGACTCCAGCTGCCAGGACTGGTGTTGCTCTGGGCGAGGAGATCAGGCACCAGGGAGAGGACCATTTGAAGACAAGTCTGGGTCCCCTGCGTGGCTTGTGTCAGAGAGGCAGCCGCCACTTGCTGGAACCTGCTGTGCTCACCCTGTGGAAAGATAGAAAGGAATGGGAGGATGTCACCTGCCCTTGTTGGCCAGAGTTTCCATGACGTGGTACCCAGAGGGGTGGCTTAGACATCAGACGTGAGTTTTTCTTTCAGGTCTGGAGGCTGGAAGTCCGAGATCAGCGTGTCAGCAGAATTGGCTGCCTGTGTGGGCCAGGGGCAGGGCTGTGCTCCAGACGCTCTCCTTGCCCTGCTGCGGACTTCTTCTCCTGGTGTCTTGAAATTGTCATTCATCCTGTATGATGGGTCTGCTCAGATTTCTTCTTCTTGTAAGGACACCGGCCGTATTGAGCTAGAGCCCACCTGGTGACCTCATTTTAAGTTCATTACCTCTTTAAGCGTCTTAAATCCCAGTATGGTTCTGTTCTGACATGCTGGGGTTAGGACATCAACGGAGGAGTTTCCCAGCAGACTCCATAAGGTGCCAGCTCCGCTGCGTCAGTCGTTAATGGGCTCGTGGGCGAGACCCAGGCGTGTTTGCCATGTTTGCTCCCCCGTGCCGAGCGCATTGCTGGCATCCACAGGTTTAGAAGACACTGCTAAACATTAATATTTAAATCACTCTAGACCAACAGCACAAGCAGAGAAAGGGTGTTTTGCTTTCCTCTCGTTTCATATCTCAGATTCACGTTGAAAGGAACCAGTTAATTGGCAGAAAACCACCAGTGATGCTGAGAATGACAGCCATGGATGCCTGTGCATAGAATTGAACATTAGGTAGAGCTGAGAGCTTCTGGAAAAAAAAAAAAGCAAAAATTGAACATTTGGTAGAGTCCTGCTTGTAATAACTCTTAGCTTTGGCCACCTCTCAACCTGAAGCGCAGGATTTTGACGAGCACGTGCGAGCTGTGTCGCAGCACGGTCCAAGTTTCAGTTGTGACCTTGTGGCTCTCTGCTACAAACTAAAGAATTCTTCTGGATATCACTTTGTCAATTTATCATTCTGGTCCTCTCACAGCAAAATATGCACTTAGAATTTGTCACTGGAGATGTGCCTTTGGGGAAGGCTGAGTGGAAGACAATGAAGTAGTGGTTTCTTGTTGTTTTCACAAAGAGCACGACTCACATCTTAGGGTTAATTTTGTAAATGTCTTGGTTTATGGAATATTTGCCTGATATTTTAAGGCTGTATCATCTTATCAGGTATAGAGGTTTACTAGTCTATTTTGATTTTTTTTGAGAGGGAGCAAGTGAGCTCCTAACCACTGGTTTACTCCCCAGATGCTCACAATGCCCATGGGGGAGGGAAGGGAACTCCTGTGGGAGGGGCAAGGGCAGGAGCCAGGAGCTGGGAACTCAGTCCAGGTCCCCCACGTGGGTGGTAGGAACCAGCTGCTTGTAGCATCACTGCTGCCTCCCAGGGTCTGCATTAGCAGGAAGCTGGAGTCAGGAGAAGGCACCAGTGCCAGGCTTTGACCTTTATGGGACACCTGTATGTTAACTGGCATCCTACCTGCTCGACCGAATGTTTACTCATAACATATTTTAAGCCAGTCCTGTCATGCCAGTGGAAGGGTAAACACTGTCAAAAAGTGAAGTTAAAGGTACATCATAAGGAATCCCTTCTGTCCCCAAGCAAGTGACTGCTTACATAGCTAAATCAAGATTATGGATCATTTTCGTTTTGATGCTGGTTTCCCGTTTCCACTGATACTCAGGTGATAGGCTATTTCACTAACTGCACAGGCCAAGGGGATTCCATGGACTCTTCAGGTATCTGTTTAAACATACATGCAAAATGCAGGAAACATGAGATGTATAATAACATGGTAGCAGAAAATCAGACACATATAAGAAAATACCACCTGTCAACAATGAGGCTGAGATGCACTGTTGTGATCATGGAGAGGCTGTCCGACCGGCATGGAACATTGCCGCAGATGTCTCACAGAGCTGGGAGGAGGGAAGAAATCCAGGAGCGTGTTTACCCACCAGTCTGCACAGCCGAGTGGCTCCAAACTTACTTTTTACTCCAGATCATTGCACATGGCCACTGTATACGGATAATCAGTGGTTAAAAATGGGTTTTAAACTCTAATGTGCAAATCTCTTGTCTGAGTCTGCTATGCACCGCTATTAGTTGCTGGAGCTTTACTCAAACGCCTCGTGTTTTCACTGTTTCTGCTTCACGCTGCCCCAGATACTTAGGTGGGCAGAAACTGACGACGTGCAGCAGGAAGTCCAGTATTCACGGAAACCCGAGGGAACCAGATGCAGGAAGGAACATGCTTTGTTCCCGCATACCTGTCTGTTCTCCTATTCTTAGGGGTATTTAAAATAAAAACACTTGACTGTAATTGATTGGTTTTTACCAAATACACTTGGCATTCCGTGGCTGTATTCAAGACTAAAAATGTTTATTCAATACTGCAATTGGATCTTAAGTGAGTCAAAAAAGGTATAACCCTAAAAAATATTTATTTTTGGTTTTTAATGATCAGATCTTTGCTGACTGTAATTTTATGATTTAATGTTTATAAATTAGCATGCATTAAGATAACAAAAATTGAGAAAATAAAAATCATTCTGTAACATATTTCTCTTTTCCCTGAACTTAAAGCTGCAGTCCTATGTAGATCTGTGAGAGTGTCTAACAAAACTAAGTGAGTGTGAACTTGCTACCCAGAACTGAGTACAGATCTTCGAGAGCCTCCCGGACAGAGGAGAATGGAAGGTTAGCACTGGCCTCAGAGAACTCCCA